>NW_013667586.1:118411-130876 GCF_000517525.1 Limulus polyphemus
AACTTCAGTGGATTTACATCGAACATTATTACTTTTACGAAAACATTACCTAACTACAGGGCTAGCTAGCTCCCTGTTAAGTGAATTATACCTACGTCAACTCGAAATTAACTCGCTCATCGTGAACCTTCGATAAGATATCGAAGAAGTTACAGACTAAAAGGAAGACTTTATACTGCTTGTAAGTTTGTAAAACTTCTGTATATAAATCATTGTTTGTAATAACTATTTGTAATAACTGTTATTGTAAATTGTATTGTTCTTTGTATATTAAAACATATTTGTATTCAAAAAAGAAAACTGTGTGTATCAGTCTTGTTGGCAAATATCATAAATTAGATATATATCGGCATTTACTTAACTACTGAATTTAAATTACAATTTAATTCAGTTTTAGGCTATTCGAAATGTTAATACGTAACAGTATTCATTATATAGGATGCGATTTATTGAAACTATAGATGATGATTTGCTTTACACACTGACATGCGTATTTCAGGTACTTGATTTATTTATTTCTTTACACGCTAAAGACCAAAGCACAGACTCTCCTCCATAAAATTGTGGAGTCCCTTAGTATCACTTTGTCAGTCCATAGATCGAGTAACGTTGCGCCGTCCCTAATTTCGAACAACCAATCACAGTGAGTCAAACGGAGGCAGCATCTACTTTTACTTCATACCTTATTGTTATTAATTATTGTATACCATATTTTTCTATATTATAATTATTTTATTTTTTAATGCAAAGTACTAAATGTAAATAGGATTATTTTAATACTTTATTTCCACTACTTTTTTTTTCTCCTTAAGGAATTTGGCACCAGATCTTCTTATTTTTATGTATTTGTGTATATATTACGTTCACTCTGAGCATTCGGTCATTGAAAATTAACATTTAGCGATTTGAACTTGTTAAAATAATCAAAAATGGAAATGAGTTCTGATTTCGGTGTTTGTTCAAATGAACTTCTTCAAACTGGGTAACGAAAAATACCAAATAAAGAAAGAACAAAATCAGAAAAAATGAAAGAACCAGTTGGGTTTCTGTGTTAAACGATTTAAACAAAATGCAGTTCATGAACTCGAACCACAACTCACTCAAACATTTAAGTCGATCTTTGATCATTTTCATATCCCCAAATCGTGAACTGGTTATTTTTTCGATCAAGGAGCGAATCTTGTGATTGAATGTATCATAAAAATAAAGCTGATTATTATGACAAATGCTGTGTGAGTCAGCGTTAAGTTTTAAGAACCTAAAATCCGAGGTTCGATTCTCTGTGGTAAACAGAATGTAGTTAGCCCACTATGTAGCTTTGCGTTAAATTCAAACAAACATTTCAAATAAATCTCTTATGTCGACTCACATATGAGGAGAGCCGAGATGCTATCGTAGATGTATGTGTTGTTAATTACTTTATATATAATGAGTGCCACGAATCCAAAAAAAAAGGATCTTTTTTTTTCAGCTAGAGATAGAATGTGCCAGATCTTGAATTCACATATGTACTCTTATTTCGTGGCAGATATTAATGTTGTAATATGTGATATACTACACGGCGAGTGTGTGTTGGAGCACAATACTTTACAAGATTAGTTTTATATATTTATATTATTTAAAATATTTAGAAAACTTAAGATGAAAATTAGATTTCAAGTATTAACAAAAGTGCAGTATGTCCTTATTGTTAACAATGTTAATATTTTCACATTACACCATACAACTCATTATAAAATATAACAGTTGTAGCTTTCGTAAACAAATAAGATTCGTGTTAAAATAATAACGTATGGAATATGGCAGAGAAAAAAAAAGGACAGAAAAATATTGCAAAATTAGTCAAAAAAAGACAATTTTATGGTAATCACGCTTTGATAACTAGATGCATGAAGGTGTAGAAGTTATGGTTTAAATGCCAAAAGTCCCTACATGTATTTCTGGTTGTTATTTATAGGCCTATTGGCTTTCACCGTTTAAACCGAAACTTTTATAATTTTATACTGCATATAGAAAAAGTCATTTAGTGAATCCTTTGTTCTTCATTGTCCAGCCCAACAGATGAATTCCGACATTGAACGAAAAACCTATTGGGCAGTGACTTTTGGAAGATGACAAAAGATAGTTTAAAAGCGCTGTTTATTAGAAACCTTTAGTTGCAGTGGACCAATTAAGAGGAACGTGGAAGAAAACCCAGTTGTAACTAACTTGTTTTTATAACAATGCAGAGCAATAGATTTTTCTTCTGACTTACGTAAGCAATGCCAGCCGTGTATTATATCCAACTTGAGCCCACATTGAACACATCTTCCAGCTGGTCTTTACCCGTATCTATCCCCTTCACACATGTTTCAACAGAAGTTTTATGTCCCCACATTGCCATTCTTTAGTAACAGCCCCAGGGAACCAGGACATAACCCTTAGTGTAATTTATTATCCATACTGTTCTTTGAATGGGTTTACCTGCCTATGTTTATTCATTAATATATCTAAATAACTATATTTGTCTATTGTCCATGCAGTTTCCCTTCTATTCATTTATTGGTCCATCGGCTATATTATCTAATGAACTATTAACATTTATTTTTTAAATTTGCATTATTCATCAAAATATATCTATATTGCTCAAAAGTATTTAGAAACTGTGAAAATGTCATCAAAACGGTTTTTTTTGGGGGGGGGGGTATGTGTATTGCCTCTTCGATTTTGTTAAAGTTTGCTTTGGTGATTGAGGAAGGGAAACGTGCAACGTGAGGAAAGAGGGGGGTTGCCAAATTTGTTTAATAATATTAGTTTACGTTTTAAAGATGAGTATGAGACATTTGCGAATAAAACTGCTTAACTGGTGATGAAATTAGAAAAGTAAGAAAAAATCAGTAAGATATATTTATTGTTGTTGAATTTTTTTTGTTTTTAAATAATAGCGTTGCAGGTTTCGACATCTGTTTTGTATATTGTTAACAGTTTTAAGTACTAAACTTTCAAAAAAGCACCAAATATTTTAAACAATATTAATTAAGTCGAAAATTACAAATACACAATTCGGACCATAATAATAGTTTAAAAAATCATTTCAGCAATTTAAGTATGAAAAAAAGAACAGTTCAGATGCTTTAAGTCCAAAATACACAGTACGTATATTCATGTTGAATGAATTATTAAAACTGTTTTTCCAAACCGAACAAAAAATCCCCCAGGTGGATTATCAGTCAATTTGAGGGCTTATAACCCTAAAATATTGGGGTTCGATTCCTACAATGCACACGGTGCATATATAACCAATTGTGGATATTTCCGCTTAAAAACAAATAAATAAGCTAAAATAAAATTCATCGTATTTCCTCTTTTATCTATGTTTTATTATAAAGTTTCTGGTAAAAAAGAACAAGATCGTTGTTATTTAATTCTTATAGTACTGGTGTTCACTTAACATCACAGAATTATTCTGTGCATTTTATTTAAACACATAGATTTGTTGATAGAAACAAGAATGACTGGACCCGTAAAACTGAAGTAATATAATTGTATCTTGTCTCACTGCAGTGCTTAATCATATTTATACTTTAAAAGAGCTTATAATATTCGGCTTTGTACTCTTTAAAAAAAAAAAGTAATTGTTCGCTGTAAACCATTTAGCCTATTAAGCTATGGTACTGAGTAATACGTTTCTTAGCAACGGCATACAATAAAGTGTAGTTGAAAAGCTCCTTTTTTTTCACTGTAAACCTAGAAACCCAGAATATTTCCAGTATTAACTTATTTCATCTTCAGGTCAGACGAAAGAAAGAATCAACATAGTTTTGCTGTTCCTAATTAACGTTTTGATACACATATTTTGACCACTATTTATATGTTTCTTTTAGTAACGTAAAAGACAGAACGTATTGACTTATGATGAAATTACTATGATGTTTAAACTGTTAAAATAACTAACTAGTACCTAATTTATAATCACTGGAATATTTGGGATATTATCATAATATCATCCAGTTATCAATGATAAATGGCTTTTAAAAAATAATCAGTACATGTTATGCTCTTGTATGTGCGTTTCTGGGCAGTTTTTTAAAGCAATTGCCTAATGTTAATAGATATGTTTTTTGTTCGTTATTTTTGCGAGTTATATTGTTTAATATTATCAAGTTGAATAACAATACGTTCTCTACTTTTCATAAACTCAGACAGAGTATTATAACTCGCTAGTGAGGATGAGTTTCGTTCAGAATGACCATTGACATACACTTTTAAAAAATTGATAAAGATCAAACGAATATATCATATCGAAATAAGGTCAATTTAAGAATCTAGTTCACGAGACTCAGTGCTCGTAAAAATGGGTTTCATTGTGTATATTATATTGTTAAAGTTTACACCTCATTGGCTGTGAAAGTTATTAGATTTAAAGGTGTTCATATACATTTGTAAGCATTACGAACATCATTTAATCAGTTTTACCGAGTTTTGTTTCCTAATCAGAAATTTTCTTTGTTTTTCATATATATATATACTTTGATGTTTAATAGGTAAATAAATATACATTCTACTTCATGACTTATGACAGGAAATAGTTTTTTCAAAAGTCACGAAGAATATTTGAAACATATTATTACACTTTAAAAAATTTCCCTGAAAGGTACGATTTTCCGAAGAGTTTGTTTGTTTGAAGTTAAGCACAAAGCCACACAATGGGCTTATCTGTGCTCTGTCCACCACGGGTATCGAAACCCAGATTCTAACGTTGTAAGTCCGTAGACATACCGCTGTGCTACTGGAGGGCTTTCCGAAGAGAAAAAATTATTTGACAATATTGCTGTCGTTTCAGAATTTTCTTGCAAAGTTACATATAGGTTATTTTGAACACATAGACTATGGGGAAAGCAGCAAGCCAATAGTATCCTCCACGACTCTCGGTCTTCTCTTGTCTGACTGATTAGTGGGATTAGACCGTCACTCTTAAAGCACACCCACTGCCCCAAAATGTCAAGAACTTTTTGTTTTTTTGGTAAGAGAATACGAACCATGGATCCTTAGATGCACAGAAAAGACCCGCTAACCTTGAGGCCACACCGTACATTGTATTGTCGTCTAAAGCTAGAGTTATATAAGTTTAAAAAATGACATCGTGTACTCTGCCGTATTCGCGTCTGTTGAACTTCTGGACATTTCGAAGAGCCCAGCAGCCGAGGCGTCATCACACCTTCGTAAATAATGATATTTCAAAATACAACCAAAATTAACTTTTACTTTAGAAATACTATAAAAACATGTCATCAAAAGTTTACCAAAATGTTTCAATCGTTTAAAATTAGGCAGTTCTGTTTTATCTTGTTACGACAATTGAGAACGTACGTTTTTTCAAAGATAAATAAAAATGTTCTTAATTAAAGATGTTAACATTCGCGGGCGAATGCAACATATTTCTGCCACACAATCCCAACATGGCCAATTTTGACACAACAGAAAAATCGTGAAAAACACAGAATAATTGCAAACTGTCTATATCACGACTTGTGACCTGCAAGAAGGTATCTTTGTACCAAATCCCATGTAAGTTGGTTGACATACACATGATGTGTACGTCAACCAACTTAGTAAGTTGGTTGACGTACACATGTAAGTTGGTTGACATACACATGTAAGTTGGTTGACGTACACATGAATAGTTCACGAAAACCCCAAATCATGCTTTCCTCGCTGAAAAATTGAGCAAAAGACAAAATTCCAAAATTCTCTATATCTCTGTTTGGGATCTGCGGAAAGTATCTTTGTACTAAAACCCACCTAACTTTGTCAAATATGGCCTAGCGATGGACCAAAAAACCCCAAATTATGCCTTTTTGTGAGCTCTGAGCCCGCTAAAAAAGACTACCTGTCTTTGCAATTTAATGTGTTGAGCACATGAAAATTTATATTTGTGCCAACTTTCATCCTGATTGCTGTATATATAACCGCACGGAAGTCCAAAATATATATTTTTGAGTTGTTTGACTTTTGACCCAACAAAATCCTTAAAACGGCCTAAATAAAAAAATGAAAAAGCGTCTGGGCATATTAGACCAAGATATAACCCTACCAAGTTTCAAGTCAATCCGCCGAGAAATGAAGGAATGGCGTCGATTAAAAAGTGTTTGGAAGGAGAAGAAACACTAGAAAAATAATACATCTCTCTGGGGACACGAAACTATGTGCAAATACGTTTCCCCCCAGATCCACTCTTAACGACTTAAATCATCAATATCTTGGTCACACAACAATTTCTTTACATCCGTTATTAAAACATAAACTACCTGGTAATTTTATATCGATTTGTGAGATACTTCATAAATAAACTGACAATTTCTCGTCTACAACGACTCGGTAACAGAGAAAACAAGAAAATCGGGTTTTAACACAAAAAAGAAGTTGGTAATAAGTGATAAAACACTGAACAAAAGCGCATTTGTTTCAGAAAGGTTACATTGTTTATTATCACAACATTAGTTTATGCTGTCTGATAGAATGTGTTACTTTCATTAATTAACATAAATTAGATAATGTATTTGTTTCAAAAAAGTTATGTTTCTTACCACAACATCAGTTTATGCTGTCTAATGGAATGTGTTAGTTTCATTAATTAACATATCTGACATAAGTAAGTAGATGGCTGGTAGAAGGATTACATTATGTTATTCACTACAACCACATTCCACACTATGTACTAGAATATGATAATTTCAGTAACTGACATAAATATGAAACTAGATTTGTTGTAGAAAGATTACATTATTCACTTCAACCTTAGTTCGTGTTGTCTGGTAAAAAGCTACAAAGATATAAGACAAACTCAACAGTAGAGTCTCGCTTTAAATGCCAAAGTCAACTTGCACTACCACTGTATTATTCATTAGAATATTTTAGCTTTAGATAATGCCCGCCATGTGAAACGTGATCAAACCTGTAGTTACCATTCTTTGAAAATTCTATTTCTGTTAATTTGTACAGACTAGCATAATTAATAAATATACCTTTCGGTACGCTATTGATTTATTATTTTTGACTTGAAAGAACATAAATCAACAGTGTACCAGTAGGTTTTCTCATCGCAGCAGTAAAAATGAGTAAACTATTTCTACATTTATTTATTTAAATAAGTTACTAAATACTGTTATGATTCTGTTAGCGTTAGCCGTAAATAATCACTTTCTATCTTAATTCTGGTGCTTTAATATCTGTCATTTCCTGCACTCATCCACTTAGAAGGTGGAGGTAGATATAAGCTAGGTGGTGGAATGCAGGGATAGATAATGCGGCTCTTTCACCCATCCCAAATGTTCTCTAGTTTCTGATCTTTTCCCTACAACCCAACAATTTAAATTTTTTTTTTATTGCTAGTTTCTGGACTTTATTTTTTATGATCAGGATCACAAGTGGCGCCATTTATTGATTAATACGTATTGGGCAATATTAAACAATCTGTTTCATTTCATATATTTTGGGCTGTATAAAGTATTGAAAATATTTACTTGAGTAAAAGTATTGTTACTTTAGAAAATATTCACTCAAGTAAAAACCAAAAGTACCTGTTGTTGATGACTAAAAGTAAAAAGTACCAAACATATACATTACTTATGTATCAATAAAATGAACAGTATTGACAAAAATAAGTAATGATACCATTATTAAAAATATCCTATATTCAACTTACATTCACACATAAAAGGCACTAACAAATATAAACTCAACAAACTTTATTTTATTTTTATTAAACCAATCAGTATTACTGTCTATGGTACAGCTCTTCACACACTCCACATTAGATGTAAAATGGCTGCATTTTGTTCGTGCTCAGCAGCACAGGATATACCACTGCTTGTGATTGTTTTATTTGAAAGAGTAAGCGTGCTCTGACTGATGTAAACAAAATCTATCACCATGGAAACCAGTATGATTTTCTCCATTTTTTTTCAAATGTAACGACAGTCTTATAAAAGAAATGTGATGGAGTAAAAATAGATAATTTCTTCTTGATTTTACTTAAGTAAAAGTAAAATATTTTTTTAGAGTAATAATAAATCCCCTAAAAGTTACTTGAGTAGTGTAATGAAATAACTTAATGTAATCCTGTAACTAACCTATCGTGGATCACTTGGGACACTAGCTTGAAAAGACACATCTTAGGGATTAGTGAAGTGTTTTGGTGTGCAGGCTGGAAGTATGCACAGTGTGGTTTATGAGTTGCAGCTGACGGAAAGAAAAAGAAGAAACGAGAACCGGACTCGTCCCTACATAGGGACCGCTACCGCGCTGCCTGATAAAGGTAAAACAGTGTCCAAAGTTGTAATAGTTTCTATACAAAACCAAACTACATGTTTGTGATTATGCTGTTTTCTCTACTGCTTCTACAAGCATTAACGAACCTTATTATACTGGTATTTAGATTTCTAAGTGCATTGGAACACTTTCATACCTTCAAATTTTAAAACACACTAAAGCACATATATTTTCCAGAATTATTCACGCTTTTTTACAGTAAAATTTCCAGCTTCTACAAACAGAAGAATAGATATATCCTACATTTTGTGGCAACTAGAAGTATTGATACTTCCTGAAAACACTAACGTTTTCCGCTTATATTAGCGAAAACATTCAACCATAAAAATATAAAATTCTTAACTGTATTGGCTTTAATTAACCTTGAACACTGATATCCTTTAATTTTAGAAACATTAAAACGTAATGGAATTGTAAGATATCTGACCGTGTTAGTGTAAGGCCGTATAAATAAATTTCTGTTAACAAGAGGCTTTCCTTAAAGCACTAGAATACAATATGATATTTTTGTACTTTCTGAACTCACCTACATCTATGATTGATTTAGTTACGCTGCCTTAGGCGAGTGTTTTTAGAGGTTGTTCTACCTTAAACGTAAACCCACATGAGGTTAATTTAATCTAGGCAAAATTTTATGAGAGAATGTGTTGTT
The DNA here is from genome assembly GCF_000517525.1 of Limulus polyphemus. Lineage (NCBI taxonomy): Eukaryota > Metazoa > Arthropoda > Merostomata > Xiphosura > Limulidae > Limulus > Limulus polyphemus. The sequence continues at coordinate 127,374 of NW_013667586.1, forward strand.
CTAAACAGATTTTCATATTAGGTCATGTTATCCCGATCACAATGTCTTTCGTTGCACTTGCAATTTTTATTGATGTGTTAAACATTTTTATAGGAAGTTTATGCTGCAATACACAAAACTTTATGTAAAGTAATGTGGCCCTATATGAAGTGCCGTGTGAGACTGTGTCTTATCACACAAAGTATTATGTGAAATTATTTTGCTCTAAATAAAACTTATGCGATTCTATCTTGGAATACACAAAATATCACGATTCTCAGCTATGTTGATTTAACCAAAGGTTCATGTGAACTAACGCCGCCTAAAATTAAAATTTTTGTGAGTTATTGTTTTTCTGTTTTAAGTCATCTAAGAATATGTTGCTATAAATTAAGTTTCATCTCTGTTATTCGAAACAAAGTTCCATATAAGTAACTATAAACTAACATTTAAAAACAACCTAGAATAGCCAACAATTCTTAAATTTTCGTTGAAATAAGGATATCTTACCGGCTTATTGTATTTGTTTTTGTTTTTTCTTAACAGGTTCTTCGATTTAAGTTATCTTGGGGGAACCTTGGGAGACAATCGGGAGCGCTTCTCTTTTTTGCAATTGCTTCTCTTCACCCAGCTCGTTAGGGGAACTGGAGTACCCCGAAAAAATCCACTTTCACTGATCAGGCACTGAATAGTCTACCTGACCAATACCCAATTAAACTCGAATGGTATTGAGGCAGCATGATAAAGAAAAGGATGATAGACGAGGGAGTCATTGTCATTGGTTGGCTAGTAAAGCAGGAATTTCTTCTTGGTTAGGAGGCGGGTTGAAAGATTGCTCGTATTTGCTTCTTCATGAATATTTATATGATTTTTTTTTACTTATATCTCCTTCATCACTACTTTAATACATCATCAGTTTCTTCTGCTTCCACTGTAAAATGAATAGATAAATTAGTTATGCTTCCTTTATTTAGCAAATCGTGTTTGAGTCATCACACTACTTATATGGTGGTAGAAGTAAAATTTCGTGGATCAACAGCTTGAAAATATATTTTGGACAAAGTGAGAGTCAATTTAATTTATCTATTGAAAATATCCCATAACTTATTTTTTAATCGCAACAGTAACATTGGATTTTAGTTCTGACTAGACTTGAGACAGTAGGTGCCCTGAACTTTCGTTTACCGTGGGCCTCTTTTATGATTCTACATTAGTGTAAAATGGCTGGTTAGCCACATTGGCCTTGTGCGTCATCCAAAACGTGAGAATTATTTTCGATTGTGGTTTTGGTATGTAACTAGATGTTGTTGGACTACAAGCCAGCTGAAAATTATTAGACATGGAATGGCTGAAACAACTATAAATACAGATGTCTATGTGTTAATTTTAAAGTTTTAAATCAAGAAGTTTTTCAAACTTCTTACAGAAAAAAGTTGTTTTTCAGTCAAGAAAGTCCTTACATTTCGTTACGTTCTAACCATGTATTTCCGAATTAGATTGATTCACTGTTTACGTATTAAACGAGGTTAAACTACCATCAGTTATAATATATTATTGATGTTTTTTTTATATATATATTAAACCTTTTGCAACTGCTTTTATGTTGATAAAACTGTCATTGAAAAAGATCCAAAATAGTTTGTTATAATAAGCTGAACAAAACAATTTGTATACACCATAATTCAGGGGAAACACAAGGTGTAACTATTATCCTAGCAAACCACAATAAAAAAAGTATCTATAGCAAAGACAAATGGACGTTGTATGGTTTTCCCTTAAAAACTGAATTGATACTTAACCTTAAAACCAGCACCAGATACTAAAGTTTAAAAACATTATTTTAAATCAATAGCATCTCGGAATAACTTTAATAGCCTGGATTAAATTCGTTTTTTCAAGCTTTGGGTTCGTGTCTTTGTCAAGACAAGATCTCATTAATTACAGCTCGCTAATAGATGCACTATAGCTTTATATTTATTTATAGCAAAGTAATTAGTGACGAATTAACTACATATGTAACGTAGTTAATTTTTAGGTTATTATAAGTTAAAAGGAATATATAACATCTCGATACAGTGGATAAAATTACCCTATGAAATATTTAGCCTTTTAAGAAATTTAACATTCGTCACTACAGATACTTAAATAAAAAATATTTTAGAAAAATTGAGAGTTTTATAAATCGACTTAGAAAAATAAGTTTTTATTTAAAATATATATTATATGAGCAATTTCAAACTCGCATTTAAATAAGTGAGCCGTCGATTAACATTCAAAAAAAAAATCTAAGAATGAAGCTGGTAAAAATATTCCGTAAAATAAGCGCGCAATTATAACATTTGTGGAATTAGCAAAAGGCGAATAGTCTTTGAAATGGGAAAGCGTCGTATTTAGGTGTATTTTCTAACTGAAAGTAACATCGTATATTGAAAAGATAAGGCAACCTTTACTGACGCCAATGTAAATTGTTACTTTTTATAATAAGGGCCAGGGAAATGAAACGTGGAAACGAATACGCAAATAACTTTACAATTAATTACTGAAACGACGCTGGATAATAGCCCAAAATATTTATACATGTTTAGCAGATCTGAAATTTTCGACGACAAAACCGAACAAAATATTTCGTTATAAGCATTTCAGTTTTTTCACTGATATTTTTAATAGAACGGGCCATACTTCACTTCATTAATCGAAACTCTTCGCATTTATATGCGTACTCACACGTCAAAATAAATAAATAAATGACACTTTAGAAGTCCTGGTTTGAACGGTACAGGAATAGATGGTCGAATCTCTTCTTCCCGCTTTATTCAATGCCATTTATTGCAGATTTTAACCACCATACAAGACATGCCTTCGAGAATAATGGTTTCCTAGTCGAACATACTGAAACTTATATTTTTTCAAGAGGATTATTATATTTAAATCGCCGGCGGACTCAGCGAATTAGTCACGAGAATTCCGTGACGAATAAATGCAATTCGTTTTTACTTGTTTTATTATAGGCTATTAATGTAATTCACGTGAGAGACATACTGATTCACTGGCAGGTAAGAAGTACACGAGGAAGAAGAATAAACTTTAACACTAATTTGTAGGTAATTCTACCCACGCAAGTTGTGGGAATGGCCTTGAGCTCTAATGTTTACTAAAACTGGTTTTTCTTTCTTGTTTAAAGAATGTGAAACATTATTAGTAAGCCCACTCTTTGTTGTAAACTTTTTGTTTTTTCCCCTCAGATACCCAGAAGCAAACAGATAACAAACCCACAATACGTATTAGTTGGTAAATGTTTTAAATGCGAGTCGAATTTTTCACGCTGTTTATTAAGTTACACACCTGCTTAGAGTCTTAATAATGACGTACTGTTATGAAAAATAATTTTAAAAATTTATTATGATATACGCTTAAAATACACTTTTTATTAAGAAAAAAGAAATATATTTCATTTTAAACAGCGATTAGCAATTTTGAATTTACGACAAAGGAAGTGAAAAATAAATATTTCCTACAGTTCTTCA
>NW_013667586.1:131115-136429 GCF_000517525.1 Limulus polyphemus
AGTGAAAAATTAATATTTCTTACAGTTCTTCAACCGTCTGCCCCCAGTGGCACAGCGGTATGTCTGTGGACTTACAACGCTAGAAACCGGGTTTCGATACCCATGGTGGGTAGAGCACAAATAGCCCACTGTGTAGTTTTGTGCTTAACTTGAAAAAAAAACAAAAAAAACTCAAACGTCTTATTTTAAATATCGTCGTAAAATGTCATGCCGAGTATTATGAAGTAAATACAAGCGATCTCTTACAGTTGTGTGTTGGTTGTCATAGTTCAAATAAAACATATTTTGCTAATGGTGTAACGAAAGACAATCTGTTAATTTACATATACAGGGTTATGAAGAATTAAATATGTTCTTTATGGTATTCGAATATTATACATAAAATAAATACTGAGGGTTAGTCACAACGATATTCTATCTCACGCAAGGGCGCCCGCAGAATAAAAATAGGGGGATCAAGTAACTGAAGTTTGGAAAAATTATGAAATCGAAATACAAATACCTTATGATTTTCCAATAATTTTCCATATCTAGTACTTTTTTCTTTTTGAAAATCCTGAAAGGGAGGGGGTCAAGTGGCATCTCTTGCCCATTCCTGCAAGCGCCCATGATCTCACGTGCTATCCTTAAAACTACTCCTTCCATTGTTGATCATGTTCAGGTTAATGGGCCCCCAGTGGCACAGCGGTACGTCCGCGGACTTACAACGCTAGAAACCGGGTTTCGATACCCATGGTGGGCAGAGCACAGATAGCCCATTGTGTAGCTCTGTGCTTAACCTCAAACAAACAGTTTCATGGCTATGTTATATTTTAGTAAGCTCCTGCAAATGATGATGGCTATACCAACCCAAACCAAATATCTTAGCAATAGATCCATAGGTCTTTCAATATGCATTGACGTAAGCTGTCGAGATCATGTTTTATCAGAACAAAGGTTCAAAAGCCATTGAAGACTGTATAGATGTTACATATAATTTACGTAGTTCCACTTTTTTTTAGCTGTCTTCGTCAGTTTGTCTGATAGTTTGTGATCTTTTGGCTTGCGAGACTCTTTATATTTCTAATTCTCGTTTACTACCTTTTCAACGTTTCTAGGAGATATTCCTAGCTTCTTTATGATTACATTTATGGCATGGCTATTCTCTTTCTTAACAGATGGGAGCGTTGCTGATCTGGATTCTTTTGGGTTGGAACCCGAAACGTTCTGCTGTGCAAGTTGATCTGTTTCTACAGAGGACAGTGAAAGCCCATTTCTTTGAAATAGTGTGTTCTTTGACTCTTCAAAGTAAAGAACCTCGCTCTATGAATATTCCGCCTCTATAAAATTGGTGACATACATCTCCAGTTTATCTGTAACAGCAATGAACGTCGATTGACCCAAACACATAGGTGTTAATCATATCACCTCTAGTGGCACAAATCTAAACCAACTTGCTATTGTATTAGCTTGCGGAAATCGTTCTTATGAATTTGAGTGAAGATTTCAAAAATAATCTTTAACGTAAGAGCAAGGTGTTTTCAAGACAAAGATCTGTACTGAATGAATGAATTGCGAAAAATATTTCGAACGATTACTGACAAGTTCTTGTCAGTTTTCAAATAAATCCGAGTTGACAATCCTGAAAGACCCGCCAAAAAACCTTTTTAATTAACCATTAAGAAGTTACAGTGGAAACTTCTAAAATACAAAGGTAGATACGTATTCTGAATGACCCATTCCTTACATGACAATGCCAATTTTCATGTAAAGCCTTTTTTGTTGAATTTCAAGCAAACTTACTTTACGGCTACTTGTTTGTTTGTTTGTTATGAATTTCGCGCAAAGCTACACGAGGGTTATCTGCGCTAGCCGTCCCTAATTTAACAGTGTAAGACTAGAGGGAAGGCAGCTAGTCATCACCACCCACCGCCAACTCTTGGGCTACTCTTTTACCAACGAATAGTGGGATTGACCGTCACATTATAACGCACCCACGGCTAAAAGGGCGAGCATATTTGGAGGGACGGGGATTCGAACCCGCGACCCTCAGTTTACGAGTCAAGCACCCTAACCGAGCCGTTGTAGGCTAGTGAACGTAAGAATTCCGTGTATATGCTTCAGGTAATGTGGTATAGTGAACTGAGTGTTTCTAATAATACCTTGTTCGTCTTTCTTTTCAGTGTTTTTTGGGCATCACAGTTCAACTTCTTCTAATAAGTAAAGGGTTAACTTTTTTATCGTACTGTTTTCGGATCATGACTACAGTTTTCTTGGCTTCATCATTTGGAACAATAAATTATATAATATTCACTATTTTTTTATTCACTTAAGGCTTTTTCTATAACTGTGGTTGTTTTGTATATTTGTATATTTAGACAAGGTGTTTGTTAATATTCATATAATGTTTTGTTAACAACACTTCCACTTTTTTGCATTTTTAATGAGAGAAGATCATTTAATAAAATGCTTAGAACAAATCATAAAATATTTAACAAGAAGTATCAATGTGGATGAGATTTATAACATTTTGAAATGTGGTTTAATGACAAGAAAGAAATATTAATCTTTTATCAAGTCCTTGATATGCATCCCATGAGGTACCTCAAAAATCAACCTTAAATTATTGAAATGTTCTACTTTCTTGTTCTTTGTATAGATTTACAATTATTTGAAAAACAGAATTTTTGTCTGAGATTCAAGCTAAATTTCCCCTCCAACCAAAATAAGTCCAAGATTTTCAAATGATTTTCAGCAGTTTTTTGTGTAGCTTTCAACATCTAATAATGAATGATTACGTATCAAAGTAAAGTCTTTTTAAATAATTCCAAGGATATTTCTTGTAAAAATGCAATTCATTCTCACTTGCAACAACAGTTACTAGAACGTAGCGCAAAGTTACACAATAGGCTATCTGCACTCTATACACTGTACACTGCGAAGAATCTAACGCTGTATCTTTTTATTGTAAGTCTGTAAACATAGCGCTAAAACATAAATTTACGTCTAAGTTAAACAATCTAACGTCATTTAAAAACTGTATTTTTTAATCGTATTTCCAACATAGTTAGCATTTAATGTTTAGACCAAATTATATACCACAGATTTGAAAAAAAAAAACATCTAAAAATAACATATTTTTGTAAACTTGTTACATTTATTTATAAGACTGAAGTAATACTGTTAACAAAAATACCATATAATTCTTTAAACAACAAAATTAAAATTACTAGTGAGAACTAAGGATTCCCCCATGTAGGTCAGCGGTAAGTTTAACGGCTTGAAAACAAGAATCCAGAGAGCGGTGGACAGATCGTAGGTACCTCATCGTATAGCTTTGGGCTTAAAAAATAGCAACATCCAATTAAAACTAAGGATGATAAAATGAGACATTTGACTATCTAGTTATTTACGAAATTTTGCACGGTAAAAATAAAATAGAAATGAATTATACGTATATATCTAGAGCACCTTACACTGTATCTTGCTCCTGAAAAAGAAAGGTCCAATGAAGTCATTTTTGTGTAACATAATCAGTTAGTAACAAATTATGAAATTACAATTTTCCAAAACTTCTTGTTAAATATAAGTAATTACATTTCCACTTTTCTGTAGTTGGACCTACAGTTAGCAAAGTTTACGTCTGGTTATCCTTAGTTCGTCGTTTAAGTTAGACTGCATCGTATAAGTGAAATGTCATAAAAAAGTACCTTTGTTATAAAGCTTACTGAGGAGTTTCATCTACTACGAAACTTTCATGGGTCCTTACTGAAATATTGAATTGCTAGGTTAAGTTGTCATTACTGTTCAACTATAAAACGAAACGAACAACAAACAATTGTCATCTGAATTCCTTTTAATCTGGTTAATTTGTACTCTTAAGACATGATTGATCTCCCAACAGAAAACGGAAGCTATTCAAACGTCCTGAGGGAAGTGAACGTGCCACTTATCGACTCCTACACGTGTCAGGAGCTCTTAAGGAAGACCAGACTAGGACGCTACTTTGAATTCTACAAAAAGTTAATCTGTGCAGGAGGCGAAACTCCCCAAGATTCCTGCAAGGTAGTTTTATTTATATTTTACCTTCTGCTATGTTCTTATTACTTCATTTTAGTACTAACTGAATGTTCATTTATAGTTTTTATTAATCGCAGGTATTTTATTCAACAGAGGACATTCATTTGATCCTTTGCAGAAATTTTTTATTAATTTTCAAAGATAATCATCTTATCAGCAGTTGGTGCACTTAGCGGGGTAGATCGTATAAAACACATGAAAAATATAATGAAAGCATGAAAAATCGAAACATACAGATTTTCATATAATTGAAACGGGAATAAAGCAATACCATATTTTGACATTAGCGGTTACTAGAAATCACCAAAAGTGATAGCTTGTTCATAAAATTTAATACAGTTGAATCTATTTAAATAACAATTAAATTCGCTCACACTTTATTTATCTCTAACTCCTTTTTATTTTCTAATGAAGGCTGGTTACATCAGAAGTTTATAAATAAATACAATTACAAACAACAAACATTTTTCATTTGCACATTAAAAATCGCACAACATTTAGAGTAACCTAAGTTATATACACATCACCATTATAAGAAGTCAAACTGTATTTCTTTGGTTTGCTGACCGTAGTTGTGGTGATAAGTCTTGAATAAACGATATTGCAGTCCACAGCAGAGGGTATGGTGGATTAAGGAATGTATTAAGCTTGTACGTCATAGATTATATTTTCAACATTACCTTTAGTGAAGTGAAACATATAACGTGACTTCATCAACTTAGTGGTTAAAATTTTCGTGTGTTTAATGTTCTTCTCACTAGTTAGTAGTACACTGATTGTCATAATATAAAAATACTGTTTGGTTTAGATATTAGTGGTTAATTTATTTTTGTGGGTGAATATTTTATTATTGTTTAGTTTTTGTTATAATAACAGTTAAAAGCAGATGATTGTAGGAAGTTTGTTAATAATTCATTGACTTCGAGAATATAGAAGGTGGACAGACGATTAAGTGATAATGATATAAATAGCGTGAAACAAGCGGGGACAGCAGACAGAAGCAGACAGATAATAGCAAAAGAGAATAAAGTTGGTGTGAAGTTAAGTTGGGTAGAAGTGATAGTCCTAACGTTTAATAGGTTAGAGTGAAACTAACAGTAGAAAAGAAGATAAGTAAATTAATTTTATTCCGCCAAAGCGTGATTCTAAAGTAATTGAATCAGCCCGAGTGCACCTTGACAAAATGTACAGAGGATCTTTGAAACAAAGAAGAACAAACGATTACGGTAACTCGCGCCACAATTGTAAGTGAATC
>NW_013667586.1:137413-146520 GCF_000517525.1 Limulus polyphemus
AAAAAAAAAAAAAAAAAACAAGAAACTTTCATTGGGATATTTTTTCTTTTTTTTTTGTAAAACGTGTAACAATAAGATTGACATGGTGGTATTTCATGAGCTTCATATGCAAATGGTTAATCACACTTTATTTAAATTATTTGTGTATGTAAATACAGTGATGTATTGCTGCAGATGTGAGCTATTGCACCATATGGAACATGTTTGGCACTTACGAATATGTATATGGTTTGTGCAAAGGATAGTGCAATGCTGCTACAGATAAACTTGTGACTGAAGAGGTACTGTATATGTAAAAATATTCATTCAATAGAAATAGTTATACACAAAGAGTGACGTATCATTTAGAGTCAAACAACAACTTTTGGAAAAGGGAGTTTCCATTGATCTTTATAGAAAATGGTAAAATGCAGTAGAGAGTTTAGGGCAGCAGAAGGCTCCAAAACTCTGCCCCAAGCCTGGCCTAGACAATTGGAAGCTATGCTCTTATCCACAAAAATTAAACTATGGCTAAAAAATAGAACTTTTTGACCCAGAAATATCCACAATGAAGTTGGGTATATTTTCTGAAATGGTGAATAAAAAGATTTGAAGTTTAAATAAGTGTACAAGCCAAAAGTTCATGAGCTTTCAGCCATATCTTTGAAATTAATGCTTTAATCTCCATGACCCTACAGTAGGCAAGCATAGAATATGAGCTGCTAGAATATGATCTATCCAAAATGATAGGTAAAGTATTACCATTCCAACCCCATAGTTTACCCTAACCTCACATTTCATAGCTAACTGAAACAAATAAGTTTTGTGAAATCAAGTTTGACCAACAAAGAGGCAGAGAAATTTATACCAACAATCACTACACTAAACTTTGCTGTTTATGAAATATACGTGTTAGGAAAAAAGGCATTTAGGTTTAGAGTGCATAATCATCACACAGCAAACATCTCTTTCAAAATCCAAGAGTAGTATACTTCAGAATAATGTAAAATCCCTATGGTTCTGACTGGACTAGACTTTATCTTGCTCTGCAGTGTTTCTATCAGTCAAACTAAAAACATTAGTGTTCAGCACAAAAAACACATTGAACAAATCCATAAGCTCAAACTGTGTTACTGATAGTCTCTACAGCACAAACGTCATAAGAAAGTATAAAGTAAGTAAGTTGATAAATGTCGATGATAATGAAAATAGCACTGAATAGTACTTTGATCCCATGGAAGAGAGCAGCATCATATTTTCCCCTGTTATTCATAATGAGTCAAAGGAAGAAACAAGCTACGTAAGTGTGTAGCATTGTGACTGTGTTGATAAAGCATCCCCTATGGCTATGGCTGGGAGTAAGAGATAACTCTCAACAGTTTAAATGGGTGTGTTACCTACAGCTTCATCATAAACAGATCAATTGCTGAAGAAATAAAAAAAGAGTTGTGACCCTTGTTCTTGCTGTACTCTTAGGTGGTACTTCACTGTGAAATACTGGCACAATATTTTATTATCTACTGAATTTGGGCTCATAGAAACAGTATACAGTAATCTCAAAAGAATGTAGGATATCAGCAACTCGCAAACTATTTATGATTACTTGTATACCTAGAACACCACTAACAATGTTAAGAGACACCATGTTTGTGAGTTTCAACGAACGTACGTTCAACATGCACGTAAGTGTATTTTCATGCAGGCTTTCTGTCCTTACCTTATGTAAAATACACTTATAAACATGTGCTGAAGCAAGCAAGTAACAAGTCTGCATAGTTGTGTCTGGTTATACATCTGCAGTGAAGACTTGGTTGACAGGTGATAAGCTATCACAGAGAAAGTTTGATATACCTATGCAGTAAAGAATATGGAAGACAAAGAAAGAACAATATACAATTGTGCTTATATATTCCATGGTTATACCACAAACATAATACTGTATTTCTTATAAAGTCTGTTCAAAAAGGCTCTGTTTCAGTAATGAAATTATAAACTACTAGCTTCAATCATACAATTGTCTTTTCTTTGTTTTCATTTACTTGTGTCAAGCAAATAAGTCACCTACATTCGATCATCACAAAAATGCCAGTTATCAGCAACCTTTGACAATTTACTTAACACCTTTAATTAGACCAGCCAAAATCCTAAAAATGTAAATATGTGTATTTTATATGTTCACTTTCTACTTATATTTTTTGTATGATTTAAAATCAGTTCAATTTCCATTATGTATTCTAAATACTGCACAAATAAGATGACTTATCAAAATATATTGTATACGGGAGTCATACTTAGTGACTCCAACAAACTTTCACTATCTTATTGTATGCTCCCTTCTGTCTCTTAACCGCTTTTCTCATCTATTGATTAATATGAGTCACTACACAGTTCTGTAACCTTGTGGACATTCTGGCAATTCTGTTACTGGTATGCATGACATATGTGTACTGGGAGCTTAACATCTAAACATTGAGATGTTTGTAGAACAGCCAGTAGATCACTGCTTTGTTGCACAGCATGTCACCATTACATATTACAAGTTATCGTCCAAGTCATTTTGGTCTGAGCTCAGAAACTTAGAAAGAATATACTTTGGAATATGGACAAGATGCTTAGACAAGCAGTCAGACTGAGAATGATAAAATGTTGTATGGATTTTTTCTGCACCCAGTGCCTTGCACAGTTTCATAAGGAACAGACTGTTGAAGTTTAATCCTTAATCAGTATGGATCTCCTCTGGTGCTCAGAAGCAAGCTATCTACTGTTCAACAAATATGCTACAACTGTTTGAGCCACTGTAATAGCCAGTGAATACTCCTCAGCACATTTAGTGATGTAATTGATTAGGATCAGGATTTAATGGTTATCATGATAATTTAAAGGAATGGACTCACAATATCTATGATAATTATCTGGAATGGAACAAGTACAATTTGTTGTTATAGCAGACATTTTTTTGTGTAAGCACCCTATTTCTCTGTGGAAATGTTGAATTACAAGTTGAGCACTGTGCTTACATGGGTTGTAGTGATATTATAGAACTCTCTTGTACCTCGGATCAATCGTCAGAGGGTTCTTGTTTCTGGAAAACATTAACCAATCTACGAGTTTCATGCTTCACCTTTCTGTACAGCAAATAATGTCACAGTTCTTCTCTCAGTGCATTTGATATCTATCCATCAGTGGAATGTTCACTATTTATAAAATTCATTGTCATGGCTTAGAATGAGAGAAGCTCTCAACTGCCAGAGAGAAAGTCCATCTGCATTTCTGTGTTGCCAGCCCATTCAGTAATGTACAGTGAAGTTACATTCCTGTAATGCTATGATCCAACATATGATTGTAACATCCTGTTCTCAAACATTGATTAGCCTCCTCAACAATGCAGTAAATAGTTGTAAAAGTGTTTGTTGACTACATTGTTTCTTCAAAGTTGCCAGGTCACGGGTCAAAGTAGGAAGTGTGTACAATTCAAGAAACGGCTCTTCATATCAGCCTAACGACATATACGAGTTTATGTATTATTGCAATAGTGGTGGCTTTCTTTTTGTTTCATTACTAGCGCACTCTCTGAGATATATAAAAAGTTTGTGTGCCCTCCCGCCACACTGTGTATGTTGTGTTATATAAAATTTAATGAAGTTATTTTTTGGTGTAAGGACTTGGCATCATCTATGAATGTAGTTAACGTTAACTTACGTCAAAGATAATAAATGCTCAATAACAGCAATAATAGGGGTGGAAGGGGTTGTGAATCCCTCATTAACATGTCCCTTTTTCCAACCTATCACCCTACAAAGATTGGTTGAGATTGGCCCAGCGACCTAGGAGTAGTTAGATAACGGACAAACAGACAGGCACACAAATGTTTGTGTTTAGTGTATATAGAAATGCATATCTAATGCACAGAATTTACTGGAACTCAAAAATTAATTCATCACATGGAAATCGTCATTTTACAGTTCCTTTGGTAGCCTTTCTGATGCTGTAGCAACTTCTTAGTAAACGAGTCAGCTTCCAGTAAATTCACAATTTGTGCAAAGTACTTTAGAGCTTGATCCAGTTTTTTTCTAGTAGTACTGAAAATAACTGTAAGCTTCATAATGCAGGTAAACATCTGGAGCGTCATTTGCTAAAGATATTTACTTTGCCATCTCACGAACTCTCGCCCCTACATTTACATAGTTCAGAACAATTAAGTATTGTTTTGGGGGAAGTTGCAGCTTTGCTAGTAGCTTTTCTTGCACTCACAGTACAGTAATTCCTGACAGGATTTGTCAGCTTCCGGTCTTGCAGTCCACAAAGTCTACTAGCTACCTTGGACCAGCCCCATTCTCTGGGCCCAACTAAATATTGTACCCTGATTATTGCCCATCCACAATAATGTCCTGTCTGCTATTCAGTTCTCTTTTATTCTGAAAAAGGGCTGCCTTTGTTATGGAAATAGTATCAGTTATCTGTCCTTTCTTTGTGAACAGCTCTTTTCATGCAGTGTTAACATCTTCGTTAGAGATAGTACAATCATGCAGCTCAAGAAGTGTCAGAGTATTATCATCACTCTTGGATGTGCTAGACAAAGCAAAGAAGGCCATTGTAACAGCTGACTAGCTTTGCTACATGAGCCTGGCATTTTCATTTGTCTTTCAAAGCAGGTTAAAGCTATTAAACATAAGTAGTTCTCCGATTTTCTCATAACCAAATCCCAGAACAATATAATGTGCTGCAAAGTATCTGAAGTGACTTCTTCTGCCAAACGTAACCCACAACTTACTATCTGACAGTTATCAGAAAAGGCTTACAGGAAGGATGAGAAAGTTAGTTTCCACTGTGCACAGTATAATCTTGTGATGGTCCATGAAACAGATAGTAAGTACCAGCCTTTTTGTGGTTACATATAGGAAGTGACAACATATTATTATGCTGTACATTACACAGAACACCTTCATTGTACATCTCTACAATGTACTCAGTAAGATTGCTCTTGCAAGACTTATTCATATTTCTCTATTAGCGATCTTTAAGTCATCAAAGAAGTACTGGTCGAACGTGAAGTCTACTAATCTAACACATTGCAGCTGATGCCATATGTAAGGTTTGAAGACATTTGATGGTAAACCAGTAAATTTTTTAGGATTTCTAGGTACAATGATATTCAAAATATCTGCATCATCCAAGATGATGGCAGCAAACACTTGACATATCTGATTGTGTTGCTGCAGCACTCTCAAAGCAATGTGCAAGGCTGGACTTGATATCATAATGTTACTACAACCATACAAACAAGAAATAGCTGCTAGTACACCTGAGGTAACTAGCTGTAGGTTTTGCATACAATCTGAATTCATATCATCATAAAAACTCAGGACATTACTGATAAGGTTTCCTGAAATATTTGTAGGTAAAGGCAGCTTGCTGGAAAGAACAAACATCATGCCGTATCATATAAATCTTGGGGATGCATGTCCTATAAAGTAAACTATGAAGGATTCCTTGGAGCACAAGAGTTATAGTCAGCACTGAAATAGATATGATACTGAAGGACATAATCATTCAGCCTTCAGAGAATAGTTGTTCATCATCAGTAGTGGTCATATATAATAAAATACTGTGAGTACTTCAGGTAACACTAGATCTTGCCTTTGGCTATTGACAAGTCAAGCCAGAGTAGAAAAAAAGAAAGAAAAAAGTCACCAAGAATGCTTCAGCACTTGAGAATGTCTCTGAGAGTTTTGCATCATATCCTGTGGACTGTGTAATTCACCAGGTACTTTTGGGCAGCTGATGGAACTTGCATTATGAGGATTACAGTGGGAATGATGCATTATGTATGTAAATAACATAGTTTCATTGGCATATTCTTGAGTAGTCACAGTTTTGTAGATCCTTTTGAAATAAAAGCAGCAAACAAGAATGAAATTCAAAGCCTTCTTATTCTTTATGTAATATCATAGATGCTTTATGGCCAACATTTCAACAATAGCAGAACTACAGTCAGTACCAACTGAGGCTGATTCTCAATATAGATGGACTGTATACAGCACAGTCATTTCAATCACTAAAATTGCCTTGGTTGATTTAATAGTGTTAGCATATCTGAGGAGAAATCTTCTGTTCATCATGGATATGAATGCCAATGACAGAGAAAAAGACCTATGCTATTACAAATACAGTAATATGTGAAGCACGTTATAGTGTATGCAAACCAAATGATAATTTCTGTCAAATGATGTTACTGTATGGCGGCCCGTAAGACACTTCTGCTGCCAATGACTGTAATATGTATATATTTAAAAAATTGTAAACACTGTGCGATGGTCAGAATGACTTTGCAAATGTAAAAAGAGGTAGCGTCCAAAGTAGTAGCAATAGGTGTACTTTCTGTTACCCGCTTTCAACACCCACCTTTTTATGCCCTTCCACAGTCGTTCACGCTATTAATTAATTGGGTTACGATGTTAACTACCTGCTATAAATATGTGTAGGATATAGAATGTTAAACATTTGTATACAACTTGAGGTATCCATCCTTTATTCGGGTTATGAACTTTAAAAAATGTAGTGATGAATGCTATAATAAATAACACAAAAATCCTAACTTTCACACAATTTATTTATAACATAAGATATTATTACAGTATTCATTATTACTTCACCAACAGTTTTGTATAAGCTTTAATAACTTAATCTATAGTTTGTATGTTTTAATTTCACACATACACCAATTGTGGGGTGTATTAAAGGTTTGGTTTTAATTCCACGCAAAGCTACACGAGGACTATCTGCGCTAACCGTCCCTAATTTAGCAGTGTAAGACAAGTGTCATCACCACCCACCGACAACTCTTGGGCTACTCTTTTACCAACAAATAGTGGGATTGCCCACACAATATAACACCCCCACTGCTGAAAGGGTGAGCATGTTTGGTGGGACGCGAATTCGAACCTGCGACCTTCAGATTGCGAGTCAAGCGACTTAACCACCTGGCCAGGTTGTGCCTGTAGTAAAGGAAAGCATATTGGAAATGAAAACATAGATTACCACATGTGCTTAATATCTTAAGAAAGAAAAATGCAGCCTCAATACAACCTAAACTCCAATTAAAGAACTCTTGGAATTTGCCCAATTTGTTGTCAATAAACGTGTTGTTGTTCATGATATATTATTGTTAAATATATACTCGTTTGTTAATTTCCGGTATAAATTCTTTCCGAGGAACTTCAGCGATACAAGTCTTTTCTTAATTAAAACTAGTTTATCCTTTCTTGATACATCTTTTTAGTACACATAATTTCCACAGTCACTTTAAACTTAACAATCTTTTTAACACACGCTATAAATCACAGTGATTCACACACTTTACATACGGTGCCTAATGTTCGCTTGACTCATTTATCTTTATCTTCAATCTATCTGCATATCTATTGCAGTGGTTTTACTCGCCAGGGTTATTCTCTAAAAAAGAGGGCGTCTAGCAAACACTGGACATTCGCGAGGTTCCTCGATAAATCATGATTCTTTTAGAAACTCCAGCGAGCATGCTCCCAGCGTCGCGTGACTTCCGCTGTCGTAACATTATTAACACATTTTTCTTTAATGAATAAAGTATAGTCCTAATCATATTTTACATAGTTAAGCCACCACAATAGTGAAAACAGAATGTAAAAAAACTTTATTACAGGCTCAGTTATGACCATCTTTGTAGAGTAGCCAATACATCAAAATATTTTAAGCACATTTATAAAAACGAGAAAGCGAAATTAATATTAATGTGGGCAATGATATCAGACAAACACATTTAATAAAATATTTCAGCCCTTACCTAGTCCAAAGCACACAACCTTGAAAAATATAAGAAACTGTTAATATTTGTTTTATGTGAGTATATCAGTGAAATATAGATGGCCGGTACAAACCCCTTCTACCACATTGTTAGCCTATGTGAGTATGCATACAGGTAAACAAGTTTCAACAGAAATATCTATGATATTGTTCATATGATAACAGAAGTAATTTCATCCTGTATTAGGTGACCTAATATAAATCCTGACATTTATGTTTTATGGTTTCATACAACGTGTCTTTAAATAATAATACTTGTTTAATGTAATTTCTTTAGTTTTGTACTTGCTAACGAAGGAGGTGCGTTAGGTTGTACTGTTCATCATCTCGACCAGATATAACATTTTCTTCCTCTTTACAATTCCTTGAATTGTGTTATCCGTGTAAAATTAAAGTTGAGATACACAAATATTTCAGAAAAGATACGTTTTTGTTCTTGTTTTTTTATTAAATGATATATGCTTATGAAAGTGTCACATCCAATGCTTAAGGAAATAAAATATTTTGGACCTAAGATTTTAGCTTCTAGCATTTTGCTTTGGAAGATCCAAACATATCTAAAGAAACAGTAAATGATATAGAAATGTTTGTTTCAACCGATAGACTCAGGATTAGGATTTTAAAATAACTGGAATTAGTTGGAAAGCTAATGACTTGGCCAGCAGTCATGACTTTGATATCCCGTCACACTGAAGATCCAATCGAGGTAATTTTGAATGTAAATATACACGCTGGGTACACCAGGTTGACTACAATCAATCCCCCAACAGACAATCCCAGCCAAGCTGTAGGTCCCGTCTTTTCTCCAACACATCAATAGACCACCTCCGTCACCCTATGAAAAGATTTGTATCATTCTGGTTCCCACATAATAGCTTTTCATTGTAGCGAGAATTTTAAGTTAATTGTTTTATTTAAAATTGTTTACTAACTGGTACAATTACAAAAATATACATTGAAATGGCTTTTATTTGTACTTTCTTGTTGTTGTTTGTTAGCAATTCATGAAATGTAAAATACACTACTGGTTAGGGTTAGCAAAAATACTGAATACATAAGTGTCAGAATTTAAAATAAAATGAAAAGATATATATATAACTTTTCCTTTTGCCAATTGTGAAATAGAAAAGCTTTTAGTTATGTTTCTTAATAGTATAATATATACTATGCTTAGGATTATTTTACAGGAGGTGTCTCTGACTTAGCAATAAATTCAACGATGAATAAACAGCACGCACTTCACTTGTTTTCAAAATAATATATATCTTCAGAACAAGTTAACGTATGTA
>NW_013667586.1:147482-165435 GCF_000517525.1 Limulus polyphemus
GATGGTCACACAGATATTTTGTAATTTTAATTCCTATGAACTAAATTTTCAGGTGATCTGCAGATTATTTTTGAATACTTAATACTCGGGGCATGTTTTTGTCATTTTTTCTAACATTCTATTTAATTGTATCTCATTTGAATGAAATCAATACTCATAAGCATATTATGAATTTCACATGATTTTGTAGTGGTTCAGTATTGATAGTATTAGAGTACACACCATGACTGGGACCAAAATAATAATATATGGACAAAAAGGGGTCATTTAGTCCTTTAAGGC
Organism: Limulus polyphemus; assembly: GCF_000517525.1. Lineage (NCBI taxonomy): Eukaryota > Metazoa > Arthropoda > Merostomata > Xiphosura > Limulidae > Limulus > Limulus polyphemus. The sequence goes on from NW_013667586.1 coordinate 147,765, forward strand.
TTGTGTGTTTTCATCCTATTATGTTAAGATATAGCACCTTTCAAACTATTGTAAACTACCAGGTTCTACAGCTGCTAATGATAACTCAATCAATAAGCCAATCACCCTGTTGATAAATAAAATTGTCTTAAGTGATGTCTAACCTGTGTTTTCCAAATTCTAATTTGTATCCTCTCATCCTATTGTTTTCAGATATAGCCCAAAAAAATCAAAAGCTTTTATCTCATTACAGTATACAGGCATATTAAGTGTTTTCTATCCCCCTTATTTAATTCTAAAAATCCCATATTTAAAGAAACTTTTCATGTATAATCATACTTAGTGAAAGGTTTTGCTGTATTTTACCATTGTCAAGTCTCTCTCATTTTTCACAAATCTGTAAAAATTGGAGGACACAGATTAACTCTAACTAACATTTTCTCCTGTGGATTCTACTCAATTAAGAAACTTGTATAATCCTGATAAACTACATTAAATAACCTTTTACCCTACTTTTGTCAAGAGCAAAGATAAAATCTCCAGATGATAACCTTTCCATTTCCTCATTCTACTTTGTAAGCTATAGCCCTCCTCAGAACCCTCACCACTAATCACTATTCTATTTTACTCTTAAAATAAGTAAGATAAAGAAACCAAAATTGTACAAAGTAATCTAAGTGAGGTCTAATTAGTGATTTGTATGCAAAAATTAAGTAATAATTATGATTGTATTGAAAAGTTTATTTTAATCTGCACACTTTACTAATTTATTATTACCCTATCACTCTAATTAATGTAAATAAGGAAAAGAAAAGGTACAAGTGCTCTACTAGATCCAATATGATTAGACTACTACATTAATAATTTTTTTCTTTCATTCAACCAACCTACAATCCAATTTGCTAATTTCCCCAACCCTCACCAACGTGATTTTCTCAACTAATCTTTTGTGTGGCAACTTGCCTTTTGGCATCTTTAGAAAATCTAAACACACAAAGTCTATACTCTTTCCGTCATCCAAATAACTCATACTGACACAGCATCCTCCAAAAAATTAACAAATAGGGGAAGATTTTTCTATAATGAATCCATGCTTATTTTCTATTATGCTATCATGTTTCATTAGATAGTTTTACAAAGCTTCTTTCATTAGATTCTCTAACTTTTCCCCACTACTGGTTTATAAATACTAAATAGTATAAATCCCAGAGCGCAACTCTGAATTTCCTCTGGGACTAACAGTAGCAATTCCCCAATCCTGAGCAGGCACCTGTCTACTAACCATATATCTGATCTTTGATCTCCTTTAAATTTTTTTGGGTTAACATAGTTGTTTTTTGTTTATTTTTTTAATGTGGCAGGGATTTAGCTTTTAAAGGAAATTCACAGAATTTTTTCCAACTGAATCGCTTATCACATACATTTCTTAAACTTAAAATAATTTGAAACTTTGATAAAATATACGGGAGTCTAGAATTTGGACAAAGACTAAAGTGAAGTCAAGCAGATGAAGATGACGAGTTGACACAAGTAACAAGGTGAATGCCAAAGTTAAAAACTTTATGGACGACAAGTTTCAACAAACAACCAAAGGCTCATTGATAGGGTCATGGAGAGACGGAGATCTATATATCCAATGCCATAGGATTAAAAGTGGGAAGGAAACGGAAGAACCCGAGAAAACCTACTTACACAAAACAGGCGCTTAGTGTAAACACAAATTTCCATTTTCTAGTTCCTATGCCTTATCTATTTCTAATCTCTCAATCTTTCTTTTTACCATCAAAGAATTCAAACAACTAAAACGTGATATCAACAAATGAATGTTAATATCAAACGAAAACTTCTTTTTTCACCGTTTTAAACATTAAATTTTTGAGATAAAAAGAAATATTTTATACGTTACGTATATTATTTTGTGAGTATGATAAAATATACTGATATATTAAGCAATTTAATGAATAATTCCATACCACACGTCGTTGCAGGTTTTTCTTTTTGTTCAAAGCGGTTTCGCGGGGATTTTATTTTTTACGCTTGAGATAAGCCTTCATTATTTTTATTGTCTGTAATGATAAATCCTGTTTCTTCATAAATGTCAAGGTAAGTAATAATTGTATTAGATTACTTTTCTTTTGCATTGATGTTTTATTAAGCAGCTTTAGGCTGATTGGACGTTTATATAATTCAAAACATAGGCCTTTAACTTTAACATTTAAGCTTAAACCAGCGGTCCTGTATTTTTCTTTTCAATTTCATTAACCTGTTCTAAGTTCTACTGAATTCTGGTCTACATACGTCTTGAACTTGAAATTGAAAAAGTTTTGCATTCAATTTTTAAATTTTAATCAGTTCTGCTATTCCGAGTATTCGTATTATTAAACTATACAATGATACATAACTCTCGTGAATACAGAATAGTTAATAGAATAATAATATTCTGTTTCTAAGCTTTTCAGTTTCAGAATTTTTTAAAGTTTTTGGTTTTAACGTCGTAAAAACTAAAATATCAAGTCATGTTTTGTTAATTAATGTACATTATAACTTAAATTAGTAAGTACTGAGTACTACTACTACTACTACTACTAGATATTAGATTAAAACTTGAAAGGTAGAATTATTTGAGTTGAAACTGTGTAAACTGACCAGATTGTTGACCATTGGTAAAGACTAAAGCCTAAACTAGGCTAAAGTAAGTAAAAGTGATTTGTATACAGACAACTTAATTATGCTGCCTTTAAAAACAGTTTAATTTTTGTAAAATTTCAGAAGACGAATACTATATTATTATTAGCAAAGAGATTTAATCAGTCTGTTTTTGCTTGAGGCTGAAGAATGTTTAAAATTGTAGTACTACTTGTACTCAGTTGTAGGGAATTTTTTCCTCGCGTAGCACCCAGATATTTTATTTGTACTTTGTACTGAGGAAGATATTTATTAATTTTATGTATGCCATGTTTATATATTGAAAACTTTATCATTTATGAAAAGAGTAATTGATTTATTGAATACTAAATATTACTATTAGCTTTATTACTACTACTAACATTCATAATAGCATTATGTCTAGCACACAATTCACGTTCTAGTCTAGGTCTGCTTTAAAAATCAAAGTTGTATTAGTTTTGAAGTTATCTTGATGAGGTAAATGACAAAGTTTATAAAATTAAAACTAAAAGCGAGTCTACTTCTTGAGGCTTGGGTGACTAGGTATACCTGTAATTAAAAGAATAAAATTAGTCACCATTATAAGTTCATAAAATTTTAAAGGGACAAAAAGGAGCTTATAAGCCCTTCAAGAATGACCCTTCCAACTCCAAACTATACCCACCCCTTACTACTCATATTTTCATCCAATCTTTTCTTGAACTCGGTTAAATTTTCTGCTTCCACAACCCTTGAAGGCAGCTTATTCTAAAAGCCAACCACCCTGTTTGAAAGTAATATTGTTTAAACTGCAGATGATTCATTCGCTGTCCAAATTTGAACCCTTGTCCTATTGTTTTCACTGCTAAACAAAAAAAGTTTGATGGATCTATATTATCAATACCCTTAATATTAAAAACCTCAATAAAATCCCCTCTGAACCTTCTCCTCTCCAGAGAAAACAAGTTTAGAGATATTAGTCTCCTCATAGGACAATCCCACCATCCCAACTATCATCTTAGTGGCTCTTCTCTGAATCTTCTTCAACAATTCAATGTCCTTCTTGAAGAAGGGAGCCCAAAACTTGACACAATACTCTAATTTCTAAATGAGGCCTTATAAGTTATCTATACAGTGAAACAATAATATCCTTTGTCTTGTATTCAATGTTTCTATAGATGCTACCCAAAATCTTATTGCTATGTTACGACAGCAGAAGTCACGTGACGCTAGTAACACGTCATGAACTTCTAGAACGTTCACGTCCCTTCCTGAAGTCTCGAGAGGCTACTAGATATGCGGTAGTATTGTATATATAAGCCGCCAAGAATTGACGGCAACAATGGTAATTGAACTGCGGACAGAGAGAGACGTATTGTTGAGTCGAGCACGTGAGATGTTCGTTGTGAATTATAGCATTTGTTATAGTGCAACTGTGGAAATTAAGTGTATTGCAAAGTTGTATTCAGAAAGAATAAACCAGTTTTATTTAAGAAAGGACTTGTATCGCTAAAGTTTCTTCGGAAAGAATTTTTACGGAAAATTAACTAACGACCAGAGACGTAACAGCTAGTTACAATAGATGACTTTAGTGATTTTTCGATCACAACACCAAGATCTTTTTCTTCAACCACAATATTTAAATTGTAACAATAATTTGAATTGTGAAAACCTACATGCATCACCTTACATTCTGGATAGTTAAACATCATCTGCCACATATTGGCCCAATGCATCAAATGATCTAAATATCCCTGTAAGTCTGCAGCATCTTTGATATAGTTAGCCACCCCAAAAATCTTAATGTCATATGCAAACTTCAAAATGTTGTTAGTCATTCCAGAGTCAATATCATTAATATAAATCACAAACAGCAGAGGACCCAGCACAGAGCCCTGAGGCACACCGCTTGTATCTATGATCCAGTCAGATCTAACTACATTTATTATTACTCTACTTTCTAGTCTCCAGGCAATTTTCTATCCAATTTAATAGCATTTCTCCCACACCCACATATTTAATTTTTGTAAGAAGTATTTGAAAATCAAGGTAAACTAGATCCACAGTATTTCCTTCGTCAACTTTTGGTGGCTGCTACCACCAGGGTTGAACAACAACAAAAAAAAGACAAATTTATTAAGACAAGCACAGATATCTGAAATGAAAGTTTCAAACAATTGGAATATAAAGTTTCTTGATTATCAGAAACACTGTTCATAAATACTTGCCTGGCCCAGAACATGATACAAACACTGATGAACAATACGGCATAAATATCAAGGTTAATACCTATTTCAATGAATAAAGGAATTGAGAAAAAAGAACCAGAAGAACAAAAACCTAATTTGAAAATAACTATTCCGTATTTAAACAACTACAAGATCAACAACAGTATTGAGTAATAATCAGCAATAATGCTTTTGCTGTATCTTGTGAACTCGCTTGGAGACCATGGCAGGGCTTTTATTAAGTTGTAAGACCACTGGATTACATCTCATGTGACTAGCTAGCTTAGTACCTTAAATTTACATAATCCTTCAAAACATTAATAATATCTGCAAGTCACTGCTAGGGGAATCTGATGTCAGTTTTGGAATACATAATACTTATGCAGGATCAATGTGATCAACTAGAAGTGAATTAGCACTTTAATATAACTAAAGTTTCTTAGATAAACTAAATAATAGAATGAATAATAAATGAACAGAAAACAAACCCATTAAAAAATAAAAATATAATTTGTTATCTCACACTCCTTCCCCTTAGAAAAACAAAGTGATGACATTAATCAGTTTGTATGAACTATCCTGATTTTTATATCTTTACTGACAGTTTAAAAACAAATACTCTACAAGGAAAAACTATTCATATTTTTGAATCTTCAATTTGATCCTCTATCGCTTTCAGTTCTCGATTGTCTTACTGGAAGTTTATTAAGAATTTGAAGATCAGCTAAACTGTGGTAATTAATTCTGTGGTAAGGTCACAATGTCTTATGAGTAAGTTGAGCGGGAGACTTAGATAAGTATAGGCAGGATCCATTGAAGGATGAGAAGTGGACACGCAGGCAGAAGTCCTTTGTTTTGTGGGGATATGATAGCCTAGACTCTGTAGTTGACATTCTCATTTTGCCACAACTGCCTAGGACAGTTACCATCCTCTCTGGCATTTAGAGAATTTTCACTGGGGAAATATATGTATCTCTATACAATTCTCACTTGCACCCAGATGTTCCCCAGTATCTATCCTATCAACTATTTCTACGTTAGAACGTTAAAAATAGATCTAAAATAGCATTGTAGCTAGTAGGTTCCCTGAAGAAAAACATCCTCAATGGTTTCTTAAAAACCTTCCCTTTTCATGATTTGCCTTCCAGTGGCTCAGTGGTAAGTCTGAAGGCTTATAATGCTAAAAACTGAATTTCAGCACTCGTAGTAGTCATAGCACAGAAAGCCCTTGTGTGGCTTTGTCCTTAACAATAAACAAACTAACAAAATCTTTGTGCTTTGATCCTAAAATTTTGTAATCTGTATGCTTGAAATTAAAATCTCCATATTGGGGTATTTTATCATATTATTTTTGATATTAGTAATAACCTAAAATAACTGGCACGTGGTGTACAATACTGAGTGATAAATAATGCTGTTGAATTAGTAAGGTACTTACGAACTCATTTTGATCATGATCAAATGCAACATCTACTACAGGGTTCCATATCTTGTTATTAGTGCTTTGGCTTTTTCTTATTTACATTAATGACATTGATAGGGGCATAATTTAATAGTTTGTGATGACATTAAACTATCGGATATTTCTAGCTGTATTGATGATGTTGGGATACTACAGAATGACTTGAATCAATTGATGAGTTGGACAAATATTTTGCAAAAGACGATTATAGTAAGTGCAAGATAATGCATTTGGAATATGTAACATGGATCATATGTTTTATATAGATGAAAACCCACATAATAGCACAACTGATAAAATTTCTTCGGTACATGGATAGATAAATCACTTTAACCATCAAGGCAGTGTTTTGCTGCTAGTATTCAATCTAGTGGACTTTTAAAATGTGCTTTTAGACATGAATTACAAGTCAAAAGTTGAAATTATCTGTATACAAATCACTAGTTAGGCATCATTTGGAATTCTGTGTACAGGTTTAGTCTTATTACTAATTTATTGGATTTAGTGAGTGGCTGTGCTACTAGGATGACTGGGTGTATGTTAAGATCTCAACTACTTTACTCATGAAAAAATAAATTTAGAGTTATCTGAACAAGATAATTTACCCTATACATACATGTAAAGCTGAAAAATATATTTGGTATATATGGAAAGTCTTGTGTTATAATAGTATAACTGTATAGAATTTTTTGTATGATATGTGTGACAGTTAGGTACTGCCTGGTATGTACTTCAAGTAAAAAGAATGTATAACAGCATTTTGACCACATTTTTCTGTTCTACACTGCTCAATCAACCAAATAACTACTGCTTATATCATAATTACTGTCCAAAACTCTTCACACATTAACAAACACTAAAAATTTCACTAATATACACCAGATCTCTGTGCACAATACCAATGTAAGATGTTGACTTTCTTCTTAATGAAGACTGAAATGGTGAATTAATTTGTTTAGTAGTTTGAATTTCACCATGTTGTTAGCTAAATTTAATAATTATACAGTCATGTTGTAAATTTTTTCTCTCTTCATTTGGATGAAATGTTTATAATGTAAAGAACAAAAACTACATTAAGAGATTTGCTAATCAGGAATAAAAAAATAATGGGAATACAGCTTTATCATTTTTTAAGTTTACAGTGTATATAAAAATACTGAATGCAAATTATATTTTTGTTTGTGGTGTATTTAAATGTAGGTCCAGAGAATCTCAAGTTGTAAAAATGTTTATGCTGAAATTTCATGTTTAGAAATTATTTGCTTATGTTTTCTTTGACTTATTTTTACTTCTGAGTATCAAAACTTCTTAAACTTAGGTTTCAAAGTTGTATATCTGCACCAGTTGTCCTATACATATTGTCCTTAGCAATGTCAACTCATCATTAAGGAATATTCATGCTGCAAAATTTGTGTTTAAAATATTTAATTTCCTATTCCTTTTTCAGAACAAGAGTAGCTTAAAGCATACAATCATCTTGTTTGTTACTGACAGAATCAATGGCTGAACGACCTGAAGACTTCAACCTTCCAAACAGTGTGATAACAAGAATTGTGAAAGATGCTGTAAGTAGAGAAGCTCAGAAACAAACTATTATGCTACGGTACACATAAGGAATTGTTAAAAATAACTAATAATTAGTAAATGTCACTAGATCTGATCACAAAAGCAGTTGTTATACATAAGAAATACATACATGAAAATTTAATATACATTTTTAGTGTTATATTCATGGATTAATACTAAACTTGAGCAAATTTGTATTATAAATTTTGGATTTTCATCATCACATGTAAAAATGAATTTGGACAAAATTATTCTTTTTGCATTCATTGAAAATGGTTATTTGCATTGTATATAGGGCAAAATCCAAAAATTTGAGATAGATTGAAGTTTTCAAAAAAAAATTGGTAGTGTATCCTGAACAGGCTGTGTGACCATACTAGTGCTTATAAAAAAACAAAACAAAAAAAAACAGATTGGTATTGTATTTAATTGAAAAAATTACTGTTTTGAAGCAATGAGTAAATAGTAGGGAAGCCCGTGTACCCAGTCAGATAATCGGCTCTGGCTGGGTATTGGGCTACCTGGTAATACTCGGCTTCGGCCAAGTGTCAAAGCTAGTCATCTAAACCCTAATCTTTGTGGCAACTAACGCAGTACTGAAAGTTACAGTCAGTAATTGGTTTAGTTAAAAAGAAATATATGTTCTGAGCAACAAAAACTGACTGCCCACTGAAAGTTAATTTGGACACAATAACTGTGCATTTATAAACTGTCAAATGACTCATAAGGACAATATATTTTTTGGCTATGCTATTTACTAGGGATGCACGGGTAGTAAAATTTGGCTGAATAACGGGTCCGGGTCACTAAGCTTCGGCCAGGGCCGGATGTCGACCAGGACCGGGTTGTCACCTTGCCCCCCCAAAACAATACACACAAAAATTTGAAACAAAAACAAAATTGACATTTATTATATTTAACCAAATAATCACCAATAGAACATTCAAGTTTTACTTTCAAATTTCAGTGTCTAGCCCCAACTTCTCAAACCCTAAACCCTATTGTTCTCAAAATCCCCACCTTCCCTAGAAATCCACTTCTCAAGCCATGCTTGTTATTAACCCCTATTGTTCTCTGAATCCCCTCTTCCACAAAATACAATATTCTTTTAAACAAAGAATGGACAAAAAGATATTTTTGTGGGGGTCCAAATAAGTTTGTAGTTAGGGAATTTACAGATGATTTTAGTCGAGGATCGGAGTCAACATTACATATGTAGTGAGGGCATGGATAAGTGTACAGTAGACTGCAGTGCTGTTTTAAATAAGGGTCTGTTGAGGATGCTAGTCATTCATTGGACAACATGGAAGTTTCAGTTGGTCTTCCGAGGAAGTTTTTAGTTGTTTTGAATGACTGTTAAAATTGAGCCCTGTATAATCCTTTATGAATAGTCTGACCATTATAGAGAAAGAATGTACAGACAGCCACACTGAATTAGCTTTTATACAAACAATTATGTAGTTTCATTACATCACAGAGATATCCATATGTTACAAACAACCTTGAGAATTAGGCTTAAAATTTGTGATAACAATAAACTACAGAAGCTTTTATTTTCCTCTTCTAAGCATTTGATTTAGCCAGCAAAATAGTCTTGTTTTGTCTCAGCATGGATGGCTAAATCTTTAGCATCCTTACTTAGTTTCTTGATTGTATTCATCACCCAGAGCCGGATTAAAGCATAAGCTAACTAAGCTATAATTAAGGGCCTTACAATATAAGAGGGCCTCTTAGCCACCTCTAAAAAAGAAAAAGTGGATCAGTGTTTCAACTGTGAAGATTAATGATAAAAATTCTGAGTTTGATTTTGTAAATTTGATTGTTGTAGTTCCTACCAAAGGTTTATCGGTAAGAAGTTAAGACAGCCATGTTAGTTTTATTGTCACAAGCATCTATACTAGAAATTGATCTCACTAAATCTTTGTGTTATAGATGTAAGCTTTTGTTGTGAATTTCCATCTTCCCATATATTTGCATACAAACATCATGCAATACAATGTGTAGTAATGTAACTAACTGAGCTGTATATACTGTACTGTGTTACCATACACAGCCATTCACACTCAACTGAACTCCAAACAAGATTTACGTGCATAAAGCAATACACAGGTGCAGCTTGTTCAGGATAGAAAGTTCAGTGACTAAACAGCATTATTAGCCAATCACAAAAGCGAACTTTTCCTAACATTTTCAGCCTCCTTTGGTGGATTGTACCAACATTTTAGATGGAAGGTTGTGGAAAAGAACAAGGAATTCAGAAAACTGTATCTAAAAGCAGAAAATCTGAAGAGAGAAATGAATGCATTGAAACTTAACTTCTATTGTTTTTGTAATTAACTTTTTTAAAATTGAAATTAACTTTTAATTTGCATTAACTTTTTTATTACTTAATATAAGAACTGTATATTCAGAAAGATAGTATGTTACAACATGTAATGTTTAGGGATAAGTGGGAGGATTGGACAGCTGAAGGGGTGGTATGGAGGCTGTGAAACAGTATTTGCTTGTTACTTTTATTAAAACATTTGAAAGTTTTGGTCATGAAATTTAATATTAGGTCATGGTTAAAGTCCTGGAATTTATTTTGCAGTATTCTGATTCTCTATGAACCCTGTTTCGCTGATGGGGGCCAAGATTAGGGTTGCAACTTGGCTCTATAATTCTGGAATACTGAGACATGACATATCTGCCACCAAACTGAAATTATTGAGTAGGTAAAGGATCATAGTCCAAAGGTACTCATAGCAACAACTGAGGCAGCATGTTTAAGCATATAGCATTGACAATAATATGGTAATTGCACTTTTCTTCAGGCACTGTGATCTGCAACACCTTTTCAGAAGGGTGGGCAAAGCTTCGGGCTGCCTACATACTCAGTGTCTATGGTTATAGATACAACACTTAAAAGTTCCAACGTTGTTGTGAACATAGTTATGGACTTAAAAGTTTGGAGATGGCCTGAATGGGTGATGAAGAAAGCTGCTATAAATGTACAATGTTTTGACAAGATTATATCATAATGATGATGAAATAATCTTGTTGAAATGTTGTACATTTGTAATAGTTTTATTCTTTATCCATTCAAGCTATCTCCAAACTTTTATTTTCTAAAAAGTGGTTTCCTCGTCATCAAATTTAAATACTTAAGAACATGTAAAACAATACTGAATACCTGGAATAAAACTTCTAGAAAAGTATACTCAGTATTGCTGAAACAGGTGAATGAAAAACAAAGAAATCTTTCATTGTTTCTAGCTATTCAACAGTGATGTATAGATCTGAGATCTAGAACCCTGTATACCACTACATGTGTGTAGTGTTTGGATGTTAGGGATTAAGACACTGTGGTTGGGGCATTACTGTTTGCATATTAACATACCTGACAGAATGTTACTATTTTGATAAAGTATGTAAAAAGGTAGGTGGTATGATTGAAAATGCAATTTTTAATAAAGCACCTGTTTAAAAAATGAACAGATTTTTTTAAAGGCTATATGATCTCTTTGTGTTATAACTTTTTCTGCTTTTGTGTACTTCCTCACAGAATATTTATTATCTAAAAATAATAATTATCTGTCTGATTTACATTTTGTTTAAACTCCCTTAGAATGTGTGCTGTTGACATTCATATCACATGTTAATTAACAAAAATAAACCATGAAATAATTAATGATATTTCAAAGTATTATTCTACCACTTATTCCATTGATATCCAGAACTGAATGTGTAAATACATTTACTAACATGACATGGAATGCTTTATCCTCATGATTGGAATAATAATAAAAATGCCATATCAGTTTGAATCAGGAAGATTTACTATTAGCAATCTATATACGGACCCCCCTTTTAATCATGTAAGTAAAGTAAAGAAAATGCTGTTTTAATATCTTGAAACCTATCTATTGTTTATGAAACATGATCATGGCATGTATTTGCACTTTCTATGTGGAAAAAGTAACTAAGACATGTGAATATACAATTAGATATATAAACATGATTACCAAGTATTGTGGAATTAATAGCCATATGGCTGTAATGAGTCAGTACTAGTAACAATATTTATAATAAGTATCACTGAAGTTTTATCCTATTAATAAACATTTTGTACACATACAGTAGTTATTTAGTGAGTGCATGTAAGAGTTATAAAGTCATCAAACCCTCTCTCAATTTTCTATTTGTAGTGAAACTCTACAGTAGAGAGCACAATTTTTTGTTTTTTAATCTATTTAATACAAATAATGTGTTTTCAAGTGGTTGATTTGGCATTAAAAAATATGTTCTGTGTATTATTTGGTAGGCTGTCATATTATGAATTTTAGGATGTAGTTATGAAGTAACTAATTTGAGGAACTTCTCTATTTTAGCTACCAGAGGGTGTAAACGTTTCTAAGGAGGCAAAGTCTGCCCTTTCAAAAGCTGCTAGTGTTTTTGTATTGTATGCAACAACATGGTGAGTAAAATATCTTCTTGATTTTTTGCAATAGAAGAAAACCCATCTGAAATCAAGGTCAAGAGATTGAAATTTCTAAAACATAATCAGCTTAGCTAACCTGTTCAGATTTGTGAAACCAGGAAAACAGCCCAAATATGATTGTGTTTTTGCTCGTAGAATACTTCCGTAAAGGCAAAATTAACAAATATTGCTGTATTTGTGTTTTATGATATCTTTTTCATGCATAAGAAATATAAACACTTTATTACAAGTAGCTTTAAATCCTTTTAAGAAGTTTTCAAGAGTACTGTTATATTCCAAAATAAATGTTGTTGTTTTTTAAATTCTCCTTGCATCAATTTACTTGTTCAAGTTCTGAACTTTGATGTCTGTTTTTCAGCTAACTGGCATATAATATAGGACATGTTTTCATTGGCATTGATTTATGTTATGAAATATACCCTAAAGAACTTTCTCACGACGAATTAAGTGAGTTAAAAATATTTGACAACTTTTAGACCTTCATGTAGTTTTAAGATCTTATTTCAAAATTAAATATCATGGGACTATTAAAGGAAACAGTTTTTCACACCAAATGGTATCTTCTGAAATAATGTTTGCACATAAGAGTATCTTCTATCTAGTGTCACATGTTTGCAAATGTTATGCATCTGTGTTCAGTTGAAAAATGTGTTAATCTTTTGTTGCTGCACTGTTAATGCTGTTGCAGTTTTCCTGTAAATCTGAAAAACAACAACAACACCATTTAAATACTTTAACAAAATATGTGCACTTCAGGTATCTTTTAAAATATCATTCAATTCACCCATACCTTTTCAAAACAGAAACTATCTGTGTGTTAGATACTAAGTTGGTGTGTCGTAAATATTTTTTCTTTCAAATGAAGGAAGAACAGTTAAATCACAGATACATCTTTATTGACGATCATCACCTTTCAATGGTTGCATTGTTAAAAACCAAAATGTACTGATGTGACCAAGTCTTTCAATCAGAAATGGAGATATTGATAATTTCCATACTTTATTTAACTCAATAATTAATAATCTTGATAGGAAATGTGATCTCAGTTGTTATCAACTTTGAATATGATACATGAACAATTATAATTAGTTCTAGTAAAAACAAAAAGTTAATTTTTTAATTTTCTTTTAGTTTAGTTAACTTGTAATGTTTTTGTTTTACTAAGTCCAATGTATTTGAATTTGCTACAATAACAAATATTAGTTTGAACACTGGTTATTGCATGTTTTAATAGTTTGTTTTTATCAGAAGTGTGTGTGTGTGTGTGTTTGTTATCTTGACTATTTTATGTATATACATGTGTGTGTGTGTATGTGTATATAAATAAATAAATAAATACCTTACAAACTGTTGATTACATTAATTGTTTATAGGTGATTAAATTAGCACTATAAAACAATAATGAATTACATGTTGCAATACCATTATCAGTCCTGGTTGTCAACATATTGTCATAACAAATACTGTCTGTGGTAATAGCACCCAAATGCATTGGAGATATCCCATCTATCAGACAATATCCAAATGCCAGTAATGGTATTGCGATATATGTAATATGGATATAATCAGGATATACAACTTAGCTAAAGGCGACTGAAGTTTTGTATATCACTAGAGTATAGTTTTTAATATCTTTGGTTTGATATTCTTCAATGGTAGTTCTCAAGTGGAACTTGTTAAATACAACTATTAGTGGTATGTATATAGCTTACTTTCTACATTAGTGTTTATGTCTTGTTCTGTACATTATTGTTAGTTTTTTATATCTTGTTTCCCACATTAGTTTTAAGTTATTGGAGTTAAGAAAGAGAAATGTATAATGTTTCTAAAGTGATACAGTATACATGTATCTGCTTGACATATTACATCTAATTAGTAATATTGCTGTAAAAATCTTTTTTTTTGTGTAAGTCATAACTTTTCCTTTACTCTTAGCCTGTAAAACAAACTGTTTGTCTTATCAAATCCTTATTTGGTTTATAAAGCTGTTAAGTATGTGAATCATTATTATTTTATTTTTAGTTTCTATATGCATTATCAGTTGGATAGCTCCAAGCCTGTAAATAATAAGATGAAGTGACCATTCCATTATAAGTGGCTTTTTTTTTGTGCCATGGTTTTGTTACAGTGCCAACAACTTCACTCTTAAAGACAAAAGGAAAACACTCTCAGGAAATGATGTCTTGGCTGCAGTACAAGATATGGAATTTGACATGCTTTTGGAGCCCCTACAAGAAAGCTTAAATGGTAAACAATGTTTTATCAAAAATTGAGATAGTAGGACATTTAAATATCAAAAATTGAAAGGTAAAGACGGTATGTCTGAAATCATGCTGGTTATATATTTCTTAACAGACAAAACTTTAATCATAACTGACAATGAGTGAATAATAATTAATATTCAACCAATAGCCTACCAGAAGAACCTTGTAGTTTTTCTTTCTGTTTCCATGAAGTGCAAATTCTGTACATAAATTATTAAAACTAATGAAATTTGTGAACAAAATTTAGGTTATTCTAGGGTAGGATCATGAATTTATCAGCATGTTAAGCTTGATTTTTCAATTTGTATTACATGTAATGCATGCTACTATTAATTGCTAGTTTTTCGATAAGGAGTTATCAGTGTTTTATTTACTTGGGAAATATTCTGAGTTCAGGGACTCCTCAAGTCAATGTTTTGAGGTCAGTGTATGTTTTTTATTATTATCAGACACAGTGTTTTAGATTACATTTTTAGGAAGTAATTTGCATTGTAAGATGAAATACTAAAGCACACAACTTTCTTTTCCAATGGACATGTGTCATATATTGGTGAGTGAAAAAGCCTGCTATTTATCACGGTGTTAATGGGAATTTGTTAAATTACATTGAATCACTGCTAAGTTTACATTTAATTCTGTTTGTTTGTTTTTTCCTTGACTATTTCCTCAGTATAATCTATTTCACACCTTTTTTGTACAGAAGTAAATATCACAGGTTACATCATGGTGAATTTGCTATTTGTCCCTCTGAAAGCACTCTTCTGTTGGATGTTAAATATTGTAATTATGACAACTCAACTTGTATCTGATTAAACATTGTCTGTTTGCAGAATTGAACAGCCTTTTGATATTGCCAGCTCCAGTGTTATAATTTTGACATGTTTCTTCTTGTTAGAGCATCATCCATGCATTAAGAGTGATCTATGTGAGTAACATATGCTGTGTTTTGATAACCTGAAACATAGTACTGAAATAGTCATTGAATGGCAACCAACTAAGATTTTCCAAAGTGCAAGAAGACGATAACATGTTACACATATTTCAACATTTTCAGACACCACAACATTATATACAATTCAGTTATTATGATGTATGACCAATTAGTGTAGGCAGTGGTTATACTTATATCACTTTAATGCAGTTTCAGTGACTATATTTCAATGATAAATGTATGTTAACTTTTATGGTTAATTTAGTATATTTTTTGGTAGTTAAAAAACTAAACAAATTATCCACATGGCTAATAGCTTTTAGAGCCTAGAAGTAATGCAGAAATGCTTCTTATTTTATGATAACAGTATCTGGTTACATTATGAAAAGAAAATATAAATTTAACCTTTCTCCTTAACTGTCCCTGTTCAAGTTAAAGCTCGACATAATTTACTTTTGCTTGAGTGTGATTTGTAACATTTCATTATTACAGAGTCATTGTTTTAGAAATGCTACAGAACATATTATTAAACTTTTCACTCTGTATAATAGATATAATGAAAGCTTAGGCAAGAGGTCCAAACACATCTTTAATACAAAGTTAGGGATAATTGATCTAGTTAGAATATAAACATTGAGGTTTGTCTCATAATTTTCCATAGTAAATAACACTCAAATGTATAAACAGATTATGAATATATGTGAAAGGGGCAAACTTTTTAATTTTTCTTTTTAAATGGCAACTTTCAGCAATACTGGGTGGATTTCTAAGATAACTCTGTTTTACCTTTAGTGAAAAAGAAAAGGAATCTGTAGTGTACATACATATAAAATCATTAATTAGTTCAGTAATGTTTATCTTTACGTATTAAATTGAAAAACTATTCTTTATACTGTGAAATAGAAAGCCTGTTTTTATTGTCATATGAACACTTAAGTGTAGTTATTAATAAGTTACTAACTTTCATTTTTCTAAATTACTAGATACTAATTACTAACTAGTTTTATCCCACATTTCAGTTGCTAGTCTGTTCCATTTTCAAGAAAGTCCTGAGAAGGTTTATGTTTGATGGTGGTAGTGTTTGATAGTTTGTCTATCAAGAAAATCTAAGGTTGAATCCCAGTCATTACCACATACCACACAAATTGCCCTTCCTTGGGACTTCCCTGAAGATGGCAGCAGATTAGCAACCAAAATGTAAGATTAGAACTAGTCAACAGTCAGTAGATAATAATTAGAAAATAAATTAGTAACTAATTATTGGTTAGATGGTTCTATAGGTTATTCACTGTCACCGCAATTGATACCCAATCCCCAAAACTTATGGTAAGTACTTAAAATATGTTTTGTATAATATTAGGTGGTCAAGAAATTAATGTTGCTTTTTTTTTAGATGAAAACACCCAAACAACTTATATATCAAAACAAAACATTTATTAAATGAAATAGTCTCCATTTTTATCAATGCAAAAATCATGTCGATATCCTCTTTAACACCTTCCACATTTGCATATGTTTTCCTATTAGATGATGTTGCAGCAAACAAAAAAGATGGTAATCTGATGGTGCCATATCTGGAGAATATGGTGGGTGGGGAAGAATTTCCCAACCCAACTCCATAATCTTGTGTTGTTTCAAACGTGCCACATGTGGACGTGCATTGTCGTGGAGAAGAAGAACACCTTTTTGATTGATGAGTGAAGGGTGTTTCTGATGAAGGGTTTGATTTAAACGTTCCACTTGCTGGCTATAGATCTCTGCATTGACAGTTTGCTGTGGATTGAGGAGTTCAAAATCAATGACTCCTTTGATGTCCCATTAAATGCAAACCTTCACTTTCTGCGAATAGATTCCAGGTTTTGGGGTTGGAAGTGTTTTTTTGTCTAGGACTGAGCCCTTGTTTTTGGTGTTTAATATTCGGATAGACAATCCATTTTTCATTACTGGTGAAAATTCTATCCAAAAATGGTTCACGTGCATTACGCATCATATGAAGCAAAGTAACATTTAAACGTTGGAAGCGATGATCATCGGAGGATTCATGAGGTACCCAAACACCTTTTTTATGGCGTTTTCCCATATTCTTTAGATGTTTACGTATTGTTTCATGAGAGA
>NW_013667586.1:166328-169241 GCF_000517525.1 Limulus polyphemus
CATATTATGGTTTAGTAGTATGTGTGAGAATTCTGATGCAAGCCTAGTTTTACTACAGGCTGTACTTGGCAGGCAGGCCAAGCTGGTGAGAATGGAAACATTGAATGTGATTGGCCAAGATCGCTGTTATGTTTAAAAGTCTTACAGGTTTGTTTTATTGTAACCATCATTCACTAATAAGCCTAACTTTACAAATAAACTACTTCTAAACAGCATTTTCACGTAATTGCCTAATGATGTATCTATTTTTTTCAGTGAACCATAAAACATTTGAGTAGCACTGAAGAAACAAACAATTTGCTTACTCAATAGCTCACCCTGAAAGGCTTATCTCACATACTAGCCTAATGCTATATATATTCGAAACAAATTGTTTCCTAAACTTTGTTGAAAGTTGCATACATTAAGGCTATACCCAGATCACCTTATTTTGAACTTGTTTTTGGAAAAAGAATACAAATTTCAAGAAATCATTAGACATAAGCTTCAACAACATTTTATTGAATGATATTTTTGACAACAAGGATACAACCATTTGCCAAAAAAAAGTTTTTAGGTTTATAAGTAGCATAAATATGAATCAGAACTGTAGAGGTAATTCTAAGAAATGATGTAACATTACGGTTGAATAGAGAAGAAGAGGTAAACCATTTTTTTTATCGATTTTGTGTACATTGTTTTGTGGTTTACATAAAACTGATACATGCACTTAATTATTTTTATTTGACATAACTGATGAAATATTAGTATTCACTTGGAGATGTGTGTTCACTTTAGCAGTTGTACAGTGAAAAATGGACTATGGTGTGCATATGGATTTTAATTATTTTAGGTTTAATTCTCTGTATATACAAAAATAAGCTCAGTCCAGTTGTAAAGAACGTTAAATTTTCAAGTGTTTATTTCAAACTCATTCAGTCCTCGCAATATGTTATGGCATGATGTGCTCATTTCACTGAGTATGCTCAGTAGTGTCACTGCAAATGGCTGACATTATGGACAAACCCAGATAGTTATTACTTGGTTATTTATTCCCCCAACCCCTACCAAGAAAGAAAAATAATAATGATGAAAGTAATGTGACTAAAACACAAAGGTTTATAACTGAACTTGGACTCCATAAATGATGATCAAAATATTTGTGTAAGTTGATGAAAGAGCATCCATCAGACTCTATTTCATTATGTTTTGATATGCAGTAGAATGAGCCTATTCTAAAACATAACTCAGGAGAAGTTTTTTTTATGGTTGACAGATATGACCTTACTATCTAATGCTTGTTTAGCTCAATGACCATCAGTCTCCAGAAAGAGTTCATGTATATGTTGCTGGAGATGCAAAGCAGCTGCAGGGCAATTTGGTTTTCTCTGCCCTCAAATATTACTTGAAAAGACCTGAGAAAAGTCTTGATACTTGTGCTTCTATATGCATGTTTTTTATGTATATAATTCTGTGTTATATGCAGAAAATTTTAATAAAAATGCAAAAAAATGACAGCACTGTATTTCTAAAGTGAAGATATAAAAAGACCTACTTGTTTGAAGTACCAACTGTTTTTATGGAATTTAACATGAAAAATATTCCACTGCTCCAAGCATCGTAAAAACAAAGAGTCTGGTTGCATATGTATTGAAAAAACATAAGAGTTCAATAACAAGGAGCAAATCAGCCTTTCATTGAGAATTTAAACAATGCTGTCACTACAATAAAACTAATGTTATCAGATTAGACTCTGACTTTTCTTATTACTCATTCCCTGTTATGTTTTTAAATTTGTAAGGCAAAGCTATAAAAATTAAAAACTTTTATATCCCAGAATATTTTAAGGTCAACGTTGATCAATACAAATAAAACATTGTTATAATAGAATTTTCTATTCTATTTAAAAAATAAAGATTTGGTTCTTGTGTTATACAGCTAACTTTTATAAGGTTGATGCATATCATGACATCAGTATCGGAAAGTGCAGTAGCACTTTCTATGTAGGGATGGCTGTATTAAAGCAATAAAAGTCATATGAATTTTCTTCTCTACAGGTTATAAGAAGCTAGATATAAAGAGCTACCTGGCGTAGTTGCTCTATCTCCAGTGTATATACTACTTTTCAGCTACCCAGAGTGTCAGAAAATTGAAAACTGGTGAATAACCAAAACTGAGATTTCATAATTTCATTCATCATTGTGTTTCTTCAATAGGCCTAGCACGTACCAAGTTCTAGCAGTGACTATAATTTTATCATCATTTGATATAGCAAAACAGTCTTCATGATCTTTGAATACCTATTTTATTATTATCAATATATGCAAAATTAAAAAACAAAATCATAATTCTAGTGTGAACGGTGCTATCATTACCCTTTGAAGTTAGTTTTTTTACAAAAACCTGGTGTTCCTATAAAAAGCTTAAGTACAGAGTAAAAAAAGAATTACCAGCCAATAAAAGATGGACGTTAGATGACTGTGACATGCAGAATACTCAATGTTTTGTACACTATACAATCAGTGTTTTTAGGGAGCCACGTCCCCATGTTATGTATGAAGTGAAGGACCAAAAAAGAAATATACAGGTCATCAAAAGCTAAATATGTATATGCTGCTTTTAAGCTATCCAGAGCATTCTAAGTCCAAAACAGGCGAACAGCCTGAATTGAGATTTCTTCTTTTCATTCATCATCTTTCTTCAACAGGCCTAGCACCCACCTAGTTCTAGCAGTAACTATAATTTTATCATCATTTTATATAGCAAAACAGTCTCCACAATCTTTGACTACTTATTTTATTATTATTCTGTGCAAAATATATAAAGCTTTAGAATACAGTGTATAACATAGTAACCCACTTATAAAAAAAAAAAGGGAACAAAACAACTATTAGGAAAAATATTTACCACTAGAAATGGACGTATCACTGGATT
>NW_013667586.1:170235-174732 GCF_000517525.1 Limulus polyphemus
TGTTGCCTTGGGTTAGACTCAACAAGAGTCTCCATAGCATCAAAATCAATTCCAACATGTTGGACCCTGCTTACACAGTTTTTAAGGCTAAAGTCACCTGAACAAAATTTGCTGAACCATTGTTGACCCTTACGAACGTCCATAAACTTCTTTGATATTCTTTGTGGCTATGGAGACTTTCTCTTCTTGTATTCAAACAGCATTACATGCTGTGTAACGAATTTGTTATTATATATTTATTTTAGTATCAACGTTTGTTTGGATTAAATTTATATTTAGAAACGTACATGGCTTATACTGTTAAATATGTATTGCAAAACTCCTACCTATTCTCCAAAGTTGTAGAAGATTCTCGAGAGTAGGAATGAACCATATATGTGTATACGTGTGTACATAAGCACCAGTATTGTTATGTAAAACTTAAAATTCGAGAAAGCCTCCACATGCCTATAAATATAACCAATGCGATGCACCAAAAAGAGAGTATCAATTATTAGTTTGCTATAGTT
This sequence comes from Limulus polyphemus, assembly GCF_000517525.1. Classification (NCBI taxonomy): domain Eukaryota; kingdom Metazoa; phylum Arthropoda; class Merostomata; order Xiphosura; family Limulidae; genus Limulus; species Limulus polyphemus. The sequence goes on from NW_013667586.1 coordinate 170,745, forward strand.
AGTGTGCTATAACCTTTGGAAACTATAACTGTGATTATTATAATGCTTATCAATCAGAAAACTTCAGATATTTGACCAGGAATCTTCACAAAGTTTGAACATTACCAACCATTTAACTTCAGTGGATTCTCATCGGATATTGGTATTTTTAAGAAAATATTATATAAATTCATTGTGGAAAACTAGATGTGTGTGGCCGATAAATAATGAAGGACAAAGCTAGCTAACTTCCCATTAAGCGAATCATACCTACATCAACTCTTAGTTAACTCGCACTCGCTCATCATGAACCCGCGATAAGATATCAAGGAAGTTCCAGACTTCGAGAGAAGTTTTTGATTCTGAGCTTCAGACAGAGAAGATTCGCCTGAACTCTCAGCTGAGGGAACCGAAAATGTTTGCATTAACTGCTGTGGAAAACCAAGCTTCTGAAATTATAGCTAGGTTATTGGTCTATTGCGTTTCGTTGGCATAGTCTCTGAGTTAGGCCTTATCAGCCTAAGAAGTGCCTGGATGGTCAAAGAGAATTACCGAAAAGGAATGTAAAAAATACATATATAAGTGTACATGAAACGAACGTAAAACCTGTAACATATATTAAATATTATATAAATTCATTTTGGAAAACGATAAATAATGAAGGACAAAGCTAGCTAACTTCCCATTAAGCGAATCATACCTACATCAACTCTTAGTTAACTCGCACTCGCTCATCGTGAACCCGTGATAAGATATCAAGGAAGTTCCAGACTAGAAAGAATATTTTATATCGCTTGTAAGTTTGTGAAACTTTTGTTTATAAATCATTGTATGTAATAACTGTTATTGTAAATTGTATTGTTGTGTTAACTGCACTGATGCATGATGATATCATCATGCAACAATTGCTTTCTACCAATAGGAAAATGATACAACCTCTTGTGCACTTACTCCTCCTATGCACTTGCGATAACTTCATTCTCTTCCTTGGTGTTACATTGAACAGACATGTTTAAATTGTTGTGGAGCATGCATAGGAAACTTGCCACTTATCAATTCCCAGCTGCTGTGATAGTGGAGAATCTTCACCAGTTGGGCTTAGCACAATACAGTGAAGAGTAGGGTGGTGGGGACACTGTCATCCCTCACACAGCTAATGCACTCTCCTCCTGCTGCCAAATTTTGTTTTCTGTGAGGGAGAAGGAGTTGTGATTTTGCTAAGTAAACTCAATTTCATAAGATGTTCTTGGGTTAAGAGCTGAAAATACTGCTAGCAGCAAGGGCACCAAACTGATGACCTAAGTCAAAGTTGTTATGGAAGCTTTTTATAATTTGCCTGTTAGTCATAATTAATACTAATTGATTGTAATTAATAATATTATTAGAATTTTGGCAGCTCTTCTGGCAAGTTATTATGTAATTGGATTTGTTGATGTTGTGGTTAAAAGTTTTATAATTTTAATTTTTTGTATGTTTAGCTTTAAGGACAGTAAAAGCTAAAAAGGGTGATTCAAGTGGTAAAAGCAAGAAGGAAAACTTGGAATCTGATAGAACTGTTGATGGTGAAGATGATGAACAAGAAATGGAAGTATATCAAAATAAGGAAGAAAATCAGAATGTTGATGAGCTTTGACGAGTAATGAAGTATTCATTCAAGGTTTCTTTAAGGTGAAGAATACAGACTGTAATAATACTAATATTGTGTAGTGGATTTCATTGTTAGGGATGATAGGTACTTGCACAAATTTCAGTTAGCTTGTTTTATGTTCTTTTATGATTTTTTTCTGTATTATTAATAAAAAAAATGTAACAGTTTCAATTCAGTGCAAAGAAGTATATAAAGAGAATGAAAAATACTTAGAACTTTCATTTCAGAAACTTTTTCTTTGGATTTTCATCTCTAATTTGTTGTGAAAGAAAGCTTTTAAAAAAAAAAGGTTTTTGTATTTCTATTTTGTTTTGGACCACTTTCCTGGATTAGACCACATTCGGGATATATTATTCGATATCGGAAACTTTAAAAAATGCAAAAGAAAAATTCACTTTGTAGGCATTATAGAGATCAATAATGTATAAAAGTTATTGTAGAAATTAGTGGTATCAGTAACTTATGAACCAATACAGTGTAGCAGGTTCTCTTGCTTAAAACAAAAATTTGCTAAAATACAACTGGCATGAGTTTATCTCTCATTTCCAATAACTTTTTTGTGTGCTAACAATTATTTGTAGGTTCAAAACAAAAGGGGAAATATAAAGGAATTATAAGTATGACAGTGTGTAAAAATTCAATAATTAAATGTATATTTTTAAGTACAACTTCATTTGAAGTCATTCAACTGTTAAAATTTCACAATGTTATGATAGGTGTCAGCCTTTTCTATTGTCAATTTCATTTCAAAAATATAAACCATAAATGTATATCTTTATGTTTTATTGTATAAGATTTGTACAATAAGTTAAGTTTGTATGAGTGTAGCAGTACCTGAAATTAATGCAAACCTAATACATCTATTTACAATCCAAGTCATTTTGTTATGTAAATTTTTTTTTATTGAAAGGTGTGTAGACTTTCCTTATTTGGATTTTGTTAGGTTTATATAAATTATACAGTTCAGGGTTCTTGACAATGGCTTTGTTTTTTTTCTTTTGCAAGCAATATGAAAATGGTATGTATTTATCAATGGACCAAATGATGTTTTAGCTTCGAAACCAGAACTCTTCTGATCCTTGTCTTTGCCGTGTTATTGGTTCTCCTGATTTCAGCATTAGACAATAAAATGAGCCATTTTGTGAACTTATCTTTTCTGATGACATTTCACATCATTGTCCTGTTTGAAATTATAATTAAATTTAAACTTATTTTAATTTTCTTTAGTTTATGTTAGAAGGATCTTAGAGAACAGAAGACCAGCTGTGAAGCACTTATAAGTAAACTGTTCTACAATTTAGGCCTACTGGCTGTATGGAATTAAGTTTTTTCAGATGCATTTCTTGATAATTAAGCTGTATACATACGCTAAAAGTAAACGTATAAAGGCAAATTATTTTATTTTTTTAACATGCAACTTTCTGAAATAAATGTTTTTAGGCAAACAAAATGGCAGGCAAACAGGATGATGAATTTTGCTAGCTACAAGCTATTCAAATCAAAGAAAGTCCAGCCTTTCAAATCTATGTCTCTTTTGTACACATGTACTGAGATGTCAAATTCAAAGAACACTTTCTGCTTAGTCTTAAGTCAATAGAGGTAGAACCCTCCATTGATTGCTATTATACATGTCATTTTGATTTGTAAGAAATACATAAAATAAAAACTTTTAACTTTCAGTAATCGTTATATAAATTTAAAATACATACTATTTTAATGCCATCTTGAAAACCAAGAGTTAATGTTTTTCTCTTCAAATTTCAAAGGTTAGAGATCTTTTTTTTCTGTAAGTACTGAAAATAGAATAAGTAAAATAAAAATGTGTAATTAACAGTTATATTTTATAAAACATTTGTACATTTTAAAATCTTGTATATTAATAATATTTACCTAACCTTGATGATATACTGATAAGATGTATCCTTTAGTGTAATTGATAAATTTTTCATTAAATGTGTGATAGTGGTATCAAGATTGTACGAGTTTACTTGGTGTATTTTTTACTACACTAATCTTATGAATATTTCTTTTTCAAAGCATGTTATTCAACTGTAGAACTGTATCCAACTGCTAGTTTTTCTTGGAATATTTAGTTTTTACACGGGCCACCAACTCAAGAAAATTTACATAACGAGGATACAGAGTCAGAATGCATAAACGAACCATAATTTTATTCTTTAATAATTTATTCGGTTGTTCAGAAATTACGATATTAGTTACAATTTATTATCGGTTACCACATTATCATTCTTCATTGAACAGAAGCATTTTGAAATAGTTTTGTAGTGTAATATAGTACTTTAAAGGTTAACGTAATTTATGAACTGTATTAATTGTATAACTTAAGTTCCAGGTTATTAC
>NW_013667586.1:174742-178233 GCF_000517525.1 Limulus polyphemus
CCGGGGTTCAGCAAAAAAACTAAACGTGGCAGTTGTTTAGTTTGAAGGAAGAGAGAACAAGTTTGTCCGCTCTTCTCAACTGGGGTGCTCAGGAACTTTTGTTCTCCTTCAACCCCGGGGCTCAGCAATAAGTTTACGGACATATAATGCTAAAATCCAATGCTCTATTCTCTACGGCGGAAAGGACGCATATAGCCCATTGTGTAGCTTTGCGCCAAACGGAACAAATGAAAAAAACATTAATACGATTGGTGAAACATATTAATTTATTGATCTTTCGGTTAACTTAAATTTTTCTTAGTGTAGCGATCAGGCTTAGTACCACTATACCAGATATAATGTGGGAAGTTTGATTTATTGACCTCATATTTTGTCACAAAATGATGGTTCTACATGAAATACATGTCTTTACATCCAAATCCATTATCATATCTTATATAGCATAATGACCTTATGTAAATGTTATATATATTTACCAACAATGATAGAATGGAAGTGAGAGACATTTTAATTTCATTACGATTTATATCTTTTGCATTCTTATTAAATAGAGCTGTATATTTGCTTTCGTATAAGAATTTCAAAAACGTTCTTTTAATCATTTGGATAGTTCTTATACAATCTGAACCTGAAGCTTCATCTTTAGACTTATTCATGGCTTTGCGTATTTCAGCGATGCTACAGATGGATTTCACATCAGCATGTAATTGTAACTCAGATACGAACTGCCGTAACTTGAGCCTTTCCTTCTTGCATGTCAGGGTCTGTGGGTTCGAATCCTTTCACCGAACATGCTCGTTTTTCCATCTGTGATGGTGTTATAATGTGACGCTCAATCCTTTACTTGTTGGTAAAATAGTAGCACAAGAGTTGGTGGTGGGTGGGACAGATAGCCATCACTTAGCTCAGTGCGAAAATCAACAAACAAATAAAACAATACATATATGACGCTATGATCATATTGGTTAATGCCCTGGGCCTCCTGGTGGGTCAGCAATAAGTCCACGGACTTGCAACGCTAAAATATTGGGTTCAGTTCCATGCGGTGGACATAGCAGAAAGATCATTGTGGCTTTGCTCTAAAACAAACTTTGCCTTGGTCTTCATCTGGATAAAGTGAGGTATCATTGTAAATGTCTGACTTCAAAACACTTTTGGTTCCTGTGTGAGCCAGAATGAAGTCCTCGTGAGACTGGCCTTGCTGCATTGTTTATTTTATGCCACGTGCTTTAAAAGCTGGTCGCCTGTATAGTTCACATGCTCAATTTTGTACTATCCTTGTCACTTATGTCTTCTCTCCCAGATGACTTTGGAAAGCAATAAATTCTACTCAGAAAAAAACGTAGTCACTTTTCATGGAGATTTTATGTCTCAATTCTGGCGTCAAAGTCTACATTTTGATGCAGAACTTGTGCTGACTTAATTTAATAATAGTATTCACAAAACTGATTTTAAAATATTTCAATCTTCGTGATCAAAATATTTCCGATCTTCAGTACTGCCTGACTGTAATTCTGCCAAACTTACAAAATACAGTTCAAAATGTTACTCTAATATCTTCCGGTAAAATTCACTACCTGTTGAATGTCTCAGTACGAAAAGGTGGAATAAGCCATTATTCATAATTAAGTTTAAACTTCGTTATCGTAACACTCCGAACAGATTCTAGTGTTCTCAAACAAAGGTTGCCTTCTGGTCATATTCTTAGTGTTTATTATATCTATACATTATTTCAGTCTGTCTTCTCACGGAAATCCCGAATTTGTATTTTGAGTTAACGTATAGCACTCGAAAATCTGTAGCTTGTAATTTAATGGCGTGACTTTCATTGGAGGCCCAAGCTCTATAAAGCCAAACTTGTTAATAGATTCTCCTAAATATTTATTAAATAAAGGATAGAGTACCACTTGAACATAAAAAGAACAATAATGTTTTAAGGTATTCAGTACCATAATTTCAAGACATTTAAGCTTGTTCAACTTAAGTTCTTAATCTTAGTCCCCCAGTGGGTAAACGGTAAGCTTACGAACTTACACAACTAAAATTAGGACTTTAATTCCAACGGTGGACAGAGCGCAGATAGCTTATTGTGTATTTTTGTGCTAAACTAAACTATGATAAGGTCCTTGATATACTGACACAAGTAGAATGATCTAATCTTATTATGTTCACATATATACCATTTTCGTACCAAAATGTAGCATCTATAAAATAATGTGACGTCATTCCCACGTGACCCTCGTATAAACATAAACTGTAAATCAGCGATCCACTTTTACCAACTTTAAATTATTTATATATATATATAATCTGACGTCATTCCCGCATGATCCCTATATAAACATAAACTGTAAATCAGCGATCCACTTTTACCAACTTTAACTTATTTATATATTTTTTCTGCAGAAAGGTATTTCCTTTGAAGTTTACATAAGTGTTAAATTATATATTTCTTACAAAGTTACATAATTCATAAAAATGTATCAGAAAATGTGGTGATTAATATTACTAATAAACTCGATATCTCTTTTAAACAAGTTTCATCTATTTTATTTCAAAGGCGTTAGCAACAACAACGCATAAAAATGATAAATATTAGTTCTCTATATTTGTAGTGACTCACCGAGTTTCTTGAGTTATAAGCATTATATCTAATATTGACATTAATTAGCTGTGTGCTTACTTCATAGCTGTTTCGTGGATATAATCTATTTCAACAGTTGTATCTAATAATTGGCTCACTTATTATGTATAAGAATATAATGCGGGAATAAATTTCCAACATTCACATTAACACACAATAAAACTTCCGAAAAATAAATTATAAGAATAGAATAATCTGACTTTATAATCCTGTCTTCTACAAAGAACTGTCAGATTTATTTTGGTAGATAAACAGGCTGTTGATAACACAGATCGAAGACAGAGATATCCAAGTGTGTGTAATAAAATATGTTTATTGCATGGCTCAAACTTTCTTCAGATTGCAAATAAAAACCTGTCAATTATTAAAACCGTACGTTTAAAAATACATTAAAAACGTTATAACCTCGTTTTATCTGTTATTATAAATGGCCGTATATCAACAACCAAAACATTCTCAAAACTATTACTTGCAATAAATCTGATTTTCGTGTACAACTTTACGTGAATTCGTGAAATGAAATAAAAGTTTGCGCTTACATTACCTTCATATATTACTTGGAATAAGGGAATGTTTTATAATGGATCTCACTTAAACGTGTTTGTTGGCTACAGATATAAAATTTGATTGAGGTAACAGTTGTATAGAAAAGTAGAATGAATCAGTAAAAACACATTAATAAATAGAATATCAGTCCGAATAATTATCTAGAATATATAAACTTTAAGAACATTTGATAGTGGGTGATGTAAAGTGTTTGCTTTCTTAGTCTTTTCATATGGGTATGAACATGTGGAGCTCTACTCGTGATGGATTGTTCTAACATCTTCCTCAGGAAGAGCTGTGG
>NW_013667586.1:179169-185651 GCF_000517525.1 Limulus polyphemus
TAATCCAAACAACATCTAACTCAGAGAAACAAATAACCAACTCCTTAAGAAACACCAAATAAAAGTTGAATCAAACTTACAGGTCATCACCCCACAATACACCTATGGTCTAATACTCAAACTAGCAAGGTTACACTCTCCGTCTTATACTTAAATACAGAGATTCAACTTGACATTATTTACCTAGATATCTTTTAAGTAACAGGTAATATACCTTCACTTATTAAGAACTTAGCTTATTTTGTATATATTATAAAAGGAATCACGATAACCTCACAAGACACAATGATCTGCTTCAGTGTATCCAACCTATTCACTAATGTACTAGCCCTTGGAACAATATACGTATTCTGCCAACATTTTAAGATAATGCACCCTATTGACAATTTCCACGATAGTCGAACACACAACCTTAAGTAATAACGCAACTTATTTCCAATGTGAAGTCCTATTAACAACAAAGCTTAATCATATAATCACCTTATCATAGTCAATACTCAGTAATCTCTACAAGGAACATTTCAATGATAAGTTCATCATAAAAATTTAGATGAGATATGTTGATGACACATTGATAATATGGCCACTCACTACAGACAAAATTCATGAATCAACGGCACTGATAACATTCGATGATATGATACAATTCACTATGGAAATATGAGAATATAACAGGCTCTTATTCCCAGACGTGATGGTTACCAAGATATATATCTCTTATATCACAAGAAACCCACATATTGGTAAATACCTCGACTCTAAATGAAAACACACCAGTAGTTTGAATAGACAGCCTACTTTTCAGAATGAACACGAATTACAATACATAATTTGTTAAGGAGGAAAAATACACCATTACAACTCTCATCAACACCCTGAAGACTTGGCAAAGAAGAAAACTGTCAGGTAAGACCAGAAATAAGCAGGAAGAAAAATACAGGCAAAGATATCTCTAAAATCATATAGAGAGTGTGTAAAGAACATAAGATCAAAAAATATTCAAAAGCTACAACACAGTACGTTTTAAACACTAACGAAGCGTAAACACACAGTTTACAAAATTCCTTATCAATGGGAGCTCCAACACACTAGCGTAACAAACAAACAAAGAGACGAACGAAAGCTAGAATTCAGGGGCATAACAATTTTCAAGTAGCATATCAAACCAGAGAAGAATGCAATACTTTAAAGTCTGATAATGTTAAAATAATCGGATACGAGAAGAAGAAGCATTCTATAAGTACCAAAGTGGTAGCAACCTAGCACAGAAATCAGCAAAACTTGGATACCATTCTTGGAAGTATTTTCATATAGTTAGTTGATTACATTCACAAAGAAGTATCCTGCACTTACAGATAGCCAGAGGCGCAGGCAGACGGAGCCCGTGCCCCGATTCTATTTAACAGTGCCCCCGAATCCTCAGTTAATGTCTTAAAAAAAATCAGTATAGAAAACCGTGATCGATATCGTATTGAAACGTCAAAAATTCTCGCACCTATTGGCCGAAACCCATAATCATTAAAGTACCTAGCGACGCCTCTGAAGATAGCATACCAGACTTCCATTAAGAATAACCGGGATCAAATCCTGGACATTACCACCAATAGTAACAGTCCTTCGTTCTTTTCAAGACTTCCCTGAAAACGGCGTTTGACTAGCAGCCGACACGTAGGATATAAGCTAGTTAGAGATTATTATCTAATAATAATGATAAATAATTAAATATTTGACTTAGGTGATAGTATAGGCTATTAACCACTGTCATCTTTGCATATGTGATAGATTCTGTTAACTAGCGGATCCAGAAATTTTAAACGTACTAACAACAGCTCTTTTAGTGGAATGGTCAAAGATAACTCGGGACTTTATCAACAGTTTCTAAACATAGTTGCATAATTTATTCACATATAAACTACTCAATAATTAGATTATAATCAGAATTTGTAATATTAGAACTATGAAAAGGCATAAACAGCGTGGTATACTGATATCAAATTGGATACCTGAACTACAAATGATTGGTTATTCTGCTGGTAATTGTAAATGAACATTCGGATTTTTTTTTTTTACCTTTTAATGACATTTCACGTTAATATAAAACAGTTAGCTAGGGCTGCATGCCTGAAACGTATTTGTATGACTTTAAGCTTCCAAATCGTATGAGAGTTCATGGTAAAACACTGTTTTCGTAAAAATAATACAGGTACTCCCTTTTTTTAGATTGATTTTTTTTATAGTTTCCAACATCACTGGCTTCTTTAGTATTTCCCCACCCCCCAGTTGCACAGTGGTATGTCTGCGGACTTCCAACGTTAGAAACCGGGTTTCGATACCCGTGGTGGGCAGAGCACAGATAGCCCATTGTGTAGCTTTGTGCATAATTACAAACAAACAAACAAATATTCTTTAGTATTAAAGAAAGAAAATGTTTCTTGTCAGTAGCAACTAAACTGTCAATATGTTCTATGTTGTTCTGTACTTCAGCAACTTCTAGTCCTAGTCTTTCTATGTTCCCCCTCTATAAAATATTTAGTATACTTCATGGGACACTTTCACAGTAATTAAACCACTTCATCATCAGGGTACTCATTGCAAATAGTCAAAGGTTCAAATGTGTGGCTTATACTGTTTTGGAAAAGGGGCGACTTTTGGGTTTTATAAGAAATATTTTTTCTCCATAGCATCGCTTCGCACGGATTCACACACACATATATATATATATATACATGTGTATTTCGACCAAAATGCTCGACCTTACTTAGTTAAATGTATAACGTTTCATTGTTGCAATGTGAATTAGATAATTTACAAGTCTGCGTTGTTTTTATTTGTTTGTATTTATTTTGATTGTCGCATGTTGACCATGAAGTCGCCCCTTTTCTCCTCAGTTTGTGATAAAGTTGTTTTGATTCATACAGATTCATCGCTGCCTCGTGGTAATAAAACAATGAAATCAATTTAATGAATGTTTAATGCTTGTTTACCTATTAAGTCATTTCAGTTTGAGGACAAATTCAAAAGCCTGTCCTGTTTTGAAGTGTTTCGGAATTATGGGGCCAGGCGGTAACTCCTACCTGTGGGTGTCAACATTGAGCGTTCCCTTGCGCTCTCAGTGCATAAATATTTATCTCTGTTTAGTGCGCACGCCCCACTTTACAGATACTAAAACTGCAATTAACTCGTTTTATTGCACACGACAAGTACAAGTTTAAAATAACAACCACGTTTTCTGAAGGAAGAAATAAAATACGGTTTCATCTCGTCACGCTTTCTTACCCCTGGCTTATTTCAAAATTTACCCAATCATATAGATTTGTGTTTCTTCCCCTGGCTGTTTGCACCACGCCATTTACTCTCCATTCCATACAAATACAGGTAAGTACAGACAGTCAGTTCATTATTCATGATTTTGTGAATAGCTTGTATCAACAGAACATCCTATTTTCATTTCTGCTTTGCTTCAATCTTCTGTTATTGTCTCGTTTATTAACGAGAGTTCACATAAAAAATCAATGAGTGATGGTACAAAAACGCTTCTCTGAATAGTCAAAACGTCTGTCGAGGAAGAGGTCCACTTGGGTATGAGAGGGTATAAATCGAAAATTTCTGCTTGTGCCCTTGCCTCAATGACAACTAAATTTATCTCTATAACCTTAACTTTGGTTTTAATAATGTGCTCCCAGTACTTTCATTATTACCAACTGGTCAGTAGTTTTTGTCTGAATCTGTTCCAATAATACCACACGACATTTACGGAAATTTTTATATGATAATTGGTAATACTATGCAGGAAATTATAGCAAAATGTGGAATAAAGGATTACTAACAGTTAGCTTGAGGATTTTTAGCTATAGAAATTAGGATTTTTATACTTGCAAAGGGCGCAGCACAGATTGTGTAGCTTTATGCTTAAAACAAGCAAACAAATCATGATAAAAAAATGGATTTTTTATCGATCATTTATGGAAAAGTCACATTTTTATACATTTGACTACACTTAACTTGCTTTTTTATTAACTAAAGCATTCATCATGTCTTTTAACCCACTGAAACAATCATGTGAAAAACAAAAACCGCATGATCGAACGTCATTACACAACTTAATACGCCTACATACTCGTCAACCCTAAATATCTTTACTTGAATTATTGGTAGAGACATCCCAACAAGAGCTAGATAAACGAAAGCACTGTTTATCTTAGGATAATATTACAATACAGCAGAACTGTGTTTAACACATATATCTCAGCATCTGTAAATCATCCCTAAAATATACATCAAGAGTTAAAACCATTATTTTTTGTGAAGACAAGCAAGAGAAGCCAAACAAATACGTTTCATATCACTATTATTTATAACCGAGATATTAAAGAACCTGCAATGCTTTGTTAGTAAATAGCGAACCCTTGTCTACTGTATTGAAAAATTGAGGTTATGTTTGTGCTCGCTTTTGTGTATTACCATATAACATAATATTAATCGAAACAAATAGTCTTCCGCTAGCTAGTGGTAAGCTTGAAGGCTTATAACGCTAAGATTCGGTGTTTGATCTTTGAATCAAGTGTAGATTAAATAGCTCAACCTGAACCTTTGTGCTTAAACAGGAAATAAACAAGATCCTAATACAACTTATGCAGTACCCAACTGATGATCTAAATCAGAGCGGTCATGGAAGTTTTTGTGGTTTATCACTCATAATTAGGTCTAATTATTATCAATAGTAATTTTTTGAAGATTTTTAGCAAATCTTCTGATAGAAATTATTACATAAATGAACAACAGCACCTATATATTTATAGTCACGTGTCTAGTGTTACTGGATTACTTACATTTAAGGATTCGGTTTACTGGTATAATTTATTTTGCTTTTATGCACATTGTAAGGAAACATGAAACTTGTTTTTTGTACAATTCATATTAGAGTTAATTGTATAACGGTGATTTAAAAAAAAGTCAACAAATGATTATATTTATTTAAATATCAATACCTAAAGTTTTGTCAAAGAATAATAAACTAACTGGCCCAGCTTTTATAATCCGCGAAATAAAAGACATCAAATAAAGATAGATGGGATAACCTCACTATACTATTATCATTTGAAATACTTGTCAGATTTGTAAATGATTCTGTCTAGCGGAAAAGTAGTTTTAGTTTTATTCATATCAATTATTACAGAAAACATAGAGTAAAACAAAGTCGAAAATACCTAAGTAAGTTTTATCTTTAATTGACTGACGAGAAGAGGCAACACACACACACACACAAAAAAGAGTTTAACTATTTATAATACAGCAGATATTTTAAAATCTTTACCCAAAGTAAATGAAAGCATTGCTTTTTGTTCTCAAAATTTTCTAAATAAGTTATATTTTTAACTGACTGATGAGAAGGGGCAACACAAAAAATGTGAGTTTAACCATCATAACAAAGGAGATAGCTTAAATTATATGTGTTCCTGTTAGTTGTTGTAAAGTATTACATGCTTCTAACTTGATGACTATTAACCACACCTTTTTGGTTAAACCAACTACCGAAAATATATAACTTATAATACTAACATGTTCAACGGTACGATATATAGAATATAAGCTGCCAGATTTATTGAACTCCAAATCTTTATCTTGTTAACGGTATCAAGAGATATGCCTAGCTCCAATTTAATAATATTTTCAGTCAATTTTCTTTTTTCGTATCCATAACCTTCACTTTCCGGATCAGGCGTTGCTCAGTTTTGAATTGAAATGTATAGCAATTTCCTCTCACCAGTCTCATATGAAAGATTCTTCTACTTTCATGGAGAACAATGAAATTTCCCTTCGACACAGTGTTGTGTACTTTGATTATACATCATCTATTAATATCGCTATATGGGTATATTTCTTGGGAAAACTTTTCATAACCCTTCAATCATAAGTCTTCCCGTAATCTCGGATAGACGCCACATCAGCATATACAAATCGTGCAAAGAAAGTATGATTACCTCTCTGTATACTGAAGACAGCTAGCTAATACAACTGTAATAAACGGTAAACAGGTATTGTTACGGAAACAGTTTATCCCATATCTCTAAATATTCAACAGACAGACAGCACAAGGAAGAGGACAGTTAATACTATTGCACTACATAAGCGACAGACGGACTGTGTAATAGGGCAGCTAATGCCACTGGGATAAATATTCCAGGTGAAATACGAGTGTAAGTGAAATATATTGTTACGACAGCGGAAGTCACGTGACGCTGGTAACACGTGATCAGTTTCTAGAAGGATCGGGGAACATCACAGTATTTGCTAGACGCCCTCTATTCCTGTATATAAGCGCGCCAGATAAAGCGAGGCAATTAATCGGAATTGGATAGCAGATAGAGAGAGATAGAAACAGATAATTGAGTCAAGTTAGCGGTAGTGACCGTAACTAAAGTGCGTGAATCGTTGTGAATTATAGCGTGTGTTTAAGTTAAAGTGACTGTGGAAATTAAGTG
>NW_013667586.1:186254-188118 GCF_000517525.1 Limulus polyphemus
TTAATTAAGAACGGACTTGTATCGCTGAAGTTTCTCGGAAAGAATTTTTAGAAATTATCAAACGAGCAGATACGTAACAATATTATGTCGTGATAAATTTGAGTTAAGGTTCAAAGTGTCTTTGTTTCCACTTTTATGATAAAAACAAACTTGTGCGGTATAGTTGAAGATAATGGCAGCTTAAAATTAAATGAATTTGTTTTTCGTTTTTTTTTCTTATTTGTTAAGCATGAAGCTACGCAATAAGCTATCTGTGTTCTGCCCACCACGGGTATCGAAACCCGATTTGTAGCTTCGTAAGCATGCAGACTTACCTCTGAGCCACTTGTGCTGTTAAATCCGGCGAATTTGTTTTTAAGTTCAAAAATTAAACATCATTGAATGATACTGAAAATGATTGGCATTTGGTGCGAATGTATGGGTGAATAACTATAGTGTACAGTAATGAAAATAAGTGATTTTACTTAATATATTAACCGTTCAAAAGTTAAAGCATTTAAAAAAAGTATAGGGTTCCACAAGACGTTACCTGGGGTGGATTTAAACTCAGATTTCCTGATAGTAAAATTGTGAAACAAGTTCAACATTAGCAACATTTTACTTAAATCAACTTGTTTACTTAATATATCTATCTCTGAATATTTTCAATAGTTTTGTTTTTACATGCCAAATTATTATAGTGAGTCAGTTTACATCGTTACTCTCGTAACAAACTATGTTGTTGAGGGAAAGGAATAATAATAACATGGTCACTCAAAGAAAGTATACACATTGTGTATGGTAGAAAAATATTCGTAATGCTTTTGCTCTGAAACAAGAATACTTGCAACAATGAACACAAAGATCTAAAGTTTAGACCTTTGTGTTAATTGTTGCAAAAAATGTTTGTTAGTCTAAACCAGAGGTCACCAAACTACGGACCACCGCTACAAATGAGCTAAAATATAATTATTTATATGGAAATATTATAGATTGTAGATAAACTTACTATGTTAAAAAAAATTAAAATAAGTGTAAGTAAAAATGTCCAAATTTGTCCAATCTGATTTTTGCATCTGACAGTAATATAAGTTTTAGGAAACTCAGTGAAATAAACAATTCGGCGACTTTTTGCGACTTTGGATATCGGAGCGCTTTTTGTGTAAGTACCTGTAATGAGAGTTCATTCCTGCAGTCACGTCACAATCTTTGGCAAAACAAAACATCTGTCAACATATTCGAAGTTTTCTGGAAAGTTGCGTTCTGAGAAATTTGAGTTCATGAAATGTGCTTTGGAATCTCAAAGGAATCTCTTCACGAGAATGTTGCTGAAAATGAATCTGTCGCTCGTACAAGTTATAAAATAGTGTACAAGATGGCAGAGCGAGAAAAACCGTTTACTGACGGCAACTTCATCAAAGAGTGTATGATGGAAGCAGCAAATGACTTGTGACCTGAGAAAGCCGATTTGTTAGGAAGTATCAGCCTTTCAGCAAGTTCACTTGTGCAGAGAACAGAAGAACTTGGAGAGAACATGGTATTACAGATACTCGAAAAAGCTAGGAACTTCTTGTGGTATTCTCTGTTGCTGGATGAGTCTACTGATCTCTCGAGTACGTCACAACTTCTCGTGTTCATTCGCGGTGTTAATTTGGACTTGGCATCCGTTTGCAGCATGCACGGAACAACAACAGGAGAAGACATTTTCATAGAAGTGCAGAAAACTTTGCAAGGCTATAATCTTCAGTGTAATCAGCTTCGATGTGTTACAGTTGATGGAGGAAAAAACCTGGAGTGAGGAAGGGTCTGGTGGGGCAGATATGAACTAAATCGGAAAATCTTCAACTCCCAGGCGCTCTGTTTATACACTGCATTATACATTAGC
>NW_013667586.1:188981-189633 GCF_000517525.1 Limulus polyphemus
TCACATCCCACATGAATGAATTGAACTTGAAACTTCAGGGAAAGGATAACCTTATTTGTGATCTCTACAGAATCATCAAAGGATTTTGGAGAAAGCTATCATTGTTTGATGCACAATTGGAAGGAGGAAACTTCTCTCATTTTCAGTGTTTCAAAGAGTTTCGCGCTGGAATCGCAGAAGATGTAAACCTCAAGTTTCTGAAGATGATTATTAGTGACTTAAATAAGCATTTTCTGGAGAGATTTTCAGATCTCGACAGAATTGAGAGTGACATTCTTCTGTTCCAGAATTCATTTGATTGTAACCTTGATGACGTGCCAGTCGAACTATAGTTGGAGCTCATTGATTTGCAAGCAAATGACTTGTTGAAAGAGAAGCACAAGGAAGGAAAACTTGTTGAATTTTATCGCTGCTTACCTGATGATGAGTTTTCAAAGTTGAAGAAATTTGCCTCTGGTATGGCATCAGTGTTTGGAACAACTTATGTCTGTGAGCAAACATTTTCAAAAATGAATTATGTGAAGTCAGTATATCGAACGAGATTGACTGATAAACATTTGAAAGCAATTCTCTTGGTTGGATGCAGCAATTCCAAAACAAGTATTGATGATATCTCAAAAGCTAACGCCGGTTTCACAAATCTCACAAACAT
>NW_013667586.1:190212-191114 GCF_000517525.1 Limulus polyphemus
GTCCATCTATTGAGAGATAGCTGAACTTCCAAGTATTTTTTCTTAATATTTTCTCCATCTATTGAGAGATGACAGAATTTCCAAGTATTTTTTCTTCATTTTTCTCCATCTATTTTTCCTTACTATTTGTTTCTCCATCTAATGAGAGATAACTGAACTTCCAAGTATTTTTTCTTAATATTTTCTCCATCTATTGAGAGATAACAGAATTTCCAAGTATTTTTTTCTTCATTTTTTCTTCATCTATTTTTCCTTATTATTTGTTTCTCCATCTATTGAGAGATAACTGAACTTCCAAGCATTTTTCTTTATTATTTGTTTCTCCATCTATTGAGAGATCACTGAACTTTTAAGTAGTTTTCCTTATTAATATTTTTTCCATCTATTGAGAGATAACTGAACTTCCAAGTATTTTCCTTATTATTTGTTTCTCCATCTATTGAGAGATAACAGAACTTCCAAGTATTTTCCTTATTATTTGTTTCTCCATCTATTGAGAGATAACAGAACTTCCAAGTATTTATTTTTATTTTTCCTATCATAGATATCACAGCTGAAAGTAAACATAATCTATTTTTGGATTACCTTGGAGGCCAGCGAAGCTGGAACGGGTCCTCCAGGACGGTACAAGTACCCCGGAGCACTGGACCTACGTTTGGGGAGATTTCCAGAACCCAACGCTTTCCAACTTCACCCCGGGTTACTGTATGTGCACACAATCATAACCCCATGCCAGGGTCAGAGGATTAATGGGGAGGACATCATATGGATCCCAGGCCATGATATATGATACCACGCATACACATACAGCTCCAGGCTCGTCATATGGATCCCAGGCCATGATATATGATACCACGCATACACATACAGCTCCAGGCTCGTCATATGGATCCCAGGCCATG
>NW_013667586.1:191992-200977 GCF_000517525.1 Limulus polyphemus
ATAGTTAACACACAAAAAAAAACATTATGTGCTGTCATCTAGCGACGGTAAGCGAAACTATTATGAAATGTAGAAGTAATTTTCCTGAGTAGTGGTTTTCCTTTTTGTTATTTTCTCACAAGAACGCAAGTAATAGGAGAAGATAATAACCATGCTCTTATATACAAATTGGGCGGGCAATTTTTTCACATCTTGCCTATCTGTCAGGCAAAGTAATTTTCATCTTAACATTAAAAATACTTTTGTGCATCAGAAAATTTCGAACTTTCATATGCGAAATTTTTATAATGTCCAAATAGTTACCAAACGTATCCTAAGAGAAAACATTATATATTGTCTTCAGTAATCAATTTCTGTTCGGGTCCGGAAAATTTGAACGATCTCGCAACCACCATAACAAATTATGAAATAAACATAAATTATGCATCTTTTATTCTGGAATGAACACAAAGGGATTTAAATTGATAGTTATTGGACGAACATCAGGACGTGTTTGTTGTGCAAATATAAGGTAGTGACAGTACTTACTTCTATTGTATTTTAAGTAAAGGTTTTTTTGGAAAATAAACATATTTGTTGTCTTTATTTTTTGTGTATTCACTGTATTGTATTGAACAAAATGGTTATGCGGCCCGCGCTCGTCATTCTCTCAGTTATGTGGCCCGCTGTGAAAAAAGTTTGGTGACCCCTGGTCTAAACAAAGGAAGTTGTGTTAATACTGGTGAAGATCTCATGACATTAGTAAATACTAGCAGTCAACTAATGTTGATTCTAATGCTGCTTTTTTCTGTGTGATTTGTTTTTATAAAAAGGTTAGTATTAGTTATTTAAATATTTTATTAAAATAGTTTAACCATTTATCAGTGTTCAAAAACTTTCTTCTTGTCCCTTTTGTTACAACAATTTTATCCCTTTAGTTTAAAAGAACGAAACGAGTTAGTTACGCCTTTCTGTCTATGAAATTCAATAATATTTTAAACCATACTAAACAAGTCATATATTGTTTATTGGTCATTCTTTAATTCATGTACTGTTTTGTTAGGTAAAAGGCTGATATGACCAAGGCCTTTAATTTTGCATATGATGTCTAAAGTCATTAATGACTTCCTTTCTCATCTGAACCTCAAGTTTGAATGCTGTCCTGATGTCCAAGTAATTAAACTGAGCAAGGTTGTCTATTAATTATGCATTTATTTCATAGGTTATATCAGTTTGAACTTTTACGAAATATGTGTCCTTTCACTCTGTTTTTTTATTGCGACAGTAATGTATATAGTATCGTTACGTTCATTATATTTGTTTATTTTCACAAATACTGTTTTATTTATCCGTTCACATGAATTTAATCGCGCGATTTAATTTCAAACTATCAAAACCAAATTTGTTCAGATACGTTTATTACTTGAAGGAATATGTCATCTAACTTAGGTGGATTTGTCTGATATTGTTAGCTTGTAATCATATTCTACTGTTATTTGTTATCAGAATATTTGTTAAACAAGCAATATAAATATTGTTAGTTTTTGAAAGCAACAGGAAGGACAAGAATGTGAATTCTGAATTAATGTGTCATATAAGGCCAGAGTTCCTCATAAATAAATAAGCCTTAATGTAGGTTACTGCAGGAATGTATCAATCTGTTCAAAAGTGTTTGATTGCTTCAGCGATATTTTCACTTTCCTTAACTTCCCGTCTTACAGCTTCTATGTTTTTCTCTAATTCGTCAATCGTTTTCTGTTGTTTCTTCTTCAGGACTTGTAGGTATTTGATTTTCTTAGCAAGAACAATATCTTCGTTCTGCACCTTCTCAAGTTCATATTCTATTCTATACAAGTCTGCAGAATCGAGAGAATCCAAGGTTTCTGTTAAGATGTTAAAAAATTAACAATAATAGTAAATTAGTTGTATAATAAAATTGAAATTTATTATTTACACTAATGTGTATTGCTGCTCTTCCTACTAAATAGAAAAACTGGGCAAAAGGTAATGTTAAAGAGATAAATAAAAAGAAACTACCTATTACTCCAGAAAATGTGACTGGTTTTATTTAAGCCAACGTTTCACCATTACGGCTCACCAGGGCAGACAAGACAGTAACAAAAGATTTCAAAATCATTCGGGTCTGCGTAATAAGGCAACTTCACGAGAGAATTTATAAACATAATTATTGTAAAATTATATTGTTGTACATTGTGAAATTGAAATACATGCAAACAAACAAAATTATACTATTTAAAGCATAAATAACATGTTATACTAATTAAATACGAAAATCATTAATTAAAAAATTCCAGGGTGATTTTTTGTTTAACTGTAGCTTATTTTCTGAAATAATACGGTTTCTTTGCATTTTCTATTTAAAAATTCTGTGGCAATGGGTAAGAATGTCTGCTGTTATGGGACAATAGATATCAGTTACACCACGTTTATCAACAAAATGTTCAGCCACAGAACTGGCTTTACTGTCTAATGTATGAAGAGATCGAAGACGTTCTTTGATTATATCCGTGATAGTTCTGTCTGTTTCACCAAAGCATGTCAAACTGTATACGACGTTCTTGTGGTTATTGTTTCTTCTTAAACCTTGTTTACAAACTACCAGTTAGTCTGCGGGTTTATTACATGTTTTAGGTTTAAAAACTGATCTTCTTAACATAATGTTCAAAGTTCTGTAACTCTAATGTCAAGACCTGACTGTCTACACTCCTGTCTAGTACGAGCTGAAAATCTTAGGACTAATGCATGCTATAACAATTTTTTATTCAGTTTAAATGTTGAGTAGTTGTAATTCTCTATCCCTATTGGTGAGAGGGTCGATTTAGTCATGGCATTTGTAAAGAATCATAAAAACAGTGTAGATTTAGCAGGATACACTATTCAACACATTAAAGACATGCTTAATTGGGTGCAGAGAAACAGTTATTTTCGGTTTAATGAGACCTACTATCAAAATTTATTTGCAAAGATGTCTTATTAATTTCAGAAATTATTAATGTGACTTATATCTTTATTATTATTATTATTATGCCACTGGGGAGCATATCTGTATGTCAAGGAAAATATATCTGGACTTGTAAAATTATTGATAAACTTATTCTAATAATAATAAAGATATAAGTTAGCGAAACAACTTGAATAATTAGCTCTATACCCACTATTTGTTTAAAAATATCCTTATCAAATTTAATTGTAATATAAAAGCAAAAACTAAACATGTCTTTAGTATTGTTATCGGTAAAAATTAGATTTTCTACTTTTATAGGTAAATCAATACCAAATCATTAAGTGGTAACAAGAGAGAAGGTAAAGATGTATAAGGTTGTGGGTTTGAGCATTAGAATCTACTCTTTTCTATCTCTCTCTCTCTCTCTCTTGTTTTTCTTTAAGCATGTGAGGCCAGTGAATATAAGGTTAAATAAGATAGACGAGGTACCTAACCGCAATTTGGGTTTTACTTCTGTCGGTACCTCAAAAACCAGGACACAGTACGTAATGAACCACCTATGGTTTGTGCCCCGGTATTGGATGTTTATTTTAAGGCTTTTTTTTTAATCAGAAAATTAAATCTAACTAGTATATACCAATATATCTGTATAATTTCTAAAGTGTAGTTAGTAGTAGTCTTGGCATGACCTGGTGATTAGGGCGCTCGACTCGCAAAGTGCGAGTCGCAGGATCGAATCCCTGTTACCGAAAATGCTCACCCTTTCTGTCGTGTGGGCGTTGTAACGTGACAGTCAATCTTACTATTCGTGAGTGAAAGAGTAGCTATAGAGTTGACGATGGGCGGTGTTGACTAGCTGCCTTCACTCTAGTCTATCACTGCAAAATTAGGGAGCACATCTAATCCTCGAGTAGTTTTGCGCGAAATCCAAACCAAATCAAACCAATCTAATGTACAGTAAAAACAATATGAACTTCCATTATAAGTGTTTAATAGTTTGTTTCAATGAACAAAAAAACGTTATTAGCTACATCGGGAGAATAGGATGGAAGATAAAAATTAATGTTTCGAAAATTTTGAGAGAATATCAAACATGTCAGAAAACCTATAATTTAGGAAGTAAACTGTTCTTGCATGTTTAACACTTTTGGGAAATACATATTCTAGAGTCTACTATTATATCTAATGACTGTTTGCTTAAGTTCTGAATTTGTGAAACTTGGATTCACTTGTATTTTCAAAACAAACCAAAACTATTATAATTGCATATATTTTACACATTTCATGTTTTCACATGAGATGTTCTAAGAAGTTTTTATGAAAACCATGTTATATTTTAAGCTACAATAATACCTAGTTCGTTCATTATGGCTTGTAAGGCATCCAAGGAACGTTTGACTTTCAAAGAAGCTGTTCCAACCAAATGTCCAAGCTTAGCTGTCTTGCTTTGAACCTGTAGATATAAAATATCCGTAAATAGCATGCACTATCTGATAGTAATCTCTGGAAGTAAACGGAAAGTGTTAAAAATCAGATTTGTCGTCTGCACCTGATGAGTTTCGCGAATAATATAAAATCTCGAAAACGTCAGTCCCTGTTCATAAAAGAAAATTAGAAAACGTGATATAAATATATTTTAAAAACTTAATTAGCTTGACATGTTGTAAATGGATATTAAATAAACTCAGTATATTCTAAGTTTTGGAAAAGTACAAGTAGTTCTGTGAAATATTTTTTACAATTATTCACTTCACACTGTTCATAAATCTGTGCTTTGTTTACACGGAGGCCCAGCATGGCCAGGTGGTTACGGCACTCGACTCGCAATCGTAAGTTCGAATCCACGTCACACCAAACATGCACGCCTTTTCAGCCGTGGGGGCGTTATAATGTAACGGTCAATCCCACTATTCTTTGGTAAAAGAGTAACCCAAGAATTGGTGGTGGGTGGTGATGACTAGCTGCCTTCCCTCTAGTCTTACACTGCTAAATTAGGGACGGCTAGCGCAGATAGCCCTCGTGTAGCTTTGCGCGAAATTCAAAAAACAAACAAACAATTGTTTACACGGAAGAACATACATTGATATGGATACTTTAATCAAGCACTATGATATTAATACTTGGATTAATTTTTTAATCTCTGCTCTTGTAGAAAACGCATAACGGAACTAAACAACCACAAAAGCTCTTTATTGAATTAAATATTATTTATGTTGTTTTACAGAAAGGATTGAATGTATTTAAATGATATTTTATGTACTGGAAACCAAATTAGTATTAGCAAATTCATGGTTCGTTTTTGGAGAGCCACATAATGATAGTTAGTTAGTCTTAAATAAAGTGTTGTACAATTGCAGTATGAAAACTTTTTGCTCATGGAGACGCTGTATAAGATCTATTGATATTCTAAGTTAAAACTAGTGGGAAAACTCATGCTTTGCTTACGAAACATTTTTTTAGTTGTGGTATTTTGTATCTGAATGCACAAAGTTGATAAAATCTAAAGGCAATGCTGTGTATTTAAAGTATTTAAAAATTTAAGAGAACTGCCCAGACTATTCACGTATGACATTGGGAGTGTAGAAATCTGAACGAATCTGACGGCCGTGAGGTTAAACTTAAGTGGGTTAAACCTATTCTAATCTGACGGCCGTGAGGTTAAAGTTAAGTGGGTTAAACCTATTTTACAACACATAATACCCACGATACACCTCTAGTACAAAAGATACTATGCCAAATGGTTTGATCAAAAAAATACACACCGATCGACATAGCTAGTAAGAGAAACCAGATATAGCGGATCTTTCAAAACCTGGTTATGGGGAGCAAATATTAAAACTCAACTGTCATGATATCGGTACTCTAAGTGTTTATAAACAAAAGATGAAATTCACACACAAGACCTTAACACGGAGAGACACGGAGTATTATGATATGTGTGTGTGATATGTTTTAGTTCAAAGCTACACAATAGCCTATCTGAACTCTGTACATCGCGGGGAATCGAATCCCGGATATTAGCACTGGAATTCCGTAAACTTACCGCTGACTCACAGGGGAACTGGAATATGTTTCAATAAATTTAAAATCTAGCCTATTTAAATAAAAAATACAAAAATTAAGCAAATATATTTTATCATAATTCTGATTTATCGCAGGCCACCCCATATGCTTGAAGACGTTTGTTTGAAATTAAGCACAAAGCTACACAATGGGCTAACTGTGCTCTCACCACGGGTATCTAAACCCGGTTTCTAGCGTTGTAAGTCCGCTGTGCAACTAGGGGGCGTTTGAAGATGTAGCTTCTGTTAATTGGAAGATCAGCAGCTAGTGGTTTGGATACAGATCTTTTGTGGTCAAGTGAGCTTAGATCTCTTTGGTCAGCAGTGGCATAAAGCGACTGATTACCACTTGCATGATGTGCGTTCTGTTTGAATGTGGCTAAAGAAATGTTAATAAAATATAAAAACAATTTAAAATAGTTTTCAGTGTGAAAGAGTGTGATTTTAAGTTTATATTCTACAGCTGCAGAGTTTAACTATAAATATACTGCATCTACTGTATAGTAACTAAGTCACGAATTTCTAAAATATGGATGACAACATGATCAACGTTTTCCAAACTGTCCGTCACCTATGTGTGAATGTTGATTAGCAATGGTGGAGTGTACGTGTTTTCTCTATATATATATATAAAAGACCAGCTTTCTTGCTAAAAGTAAAAGGTAACAACTTTCTTCCCCAATGTATTTTTGCTTCTGTTAATACAGCATATTTAACGTATAAAGTGTTACCTCAAAGAATCCCATTTTTCTATACCTGTTTTTTATCCTATAATAACTAACATATATAAGATCAGAAATACTATACTGGTTTAAACTAACAAGTTTCCTTGAAAATTAATCCCAAAGTTAAATATGATGTATACAGATCGTATATACATATCAATTTAATTCATCTTTCTTTGCTAGTGATTTCTTAAGGGGAATAAAATCTTTGCTCTTTAACAAGAAAAATTCTCCACAGGTAAAGCTTCTTTGTTTGTTTTGTTACTAAGCGCAAAGCTACACAATGGGCTATCTGTGCTATGCCATCACAAGTTTCAAAACCCGGTTTTTAATGTTATAAGCCCTCAGACTTGCCGTTGAACCACTAGGGCCCAGGTAAATCTAGTGAGAAAAAGGTTAATATACAGTTTTGGAAATAATTATGGAAACGCGCAGGTGATACGCATACAGGAATCACAAAAATTGGTTTCTTTTTCCGCGAGGTATCGTTTCCCCATTTTTTCTGTATCCAAGAGGTCGTTGTTTTGCTGGAAGATGAATTCCTACGCAACAAGTTCTGTTCCTGATGGAATGAGATGACGAATAAGATTTTATTTGCATCTGTAAACAGTCAATGTATCCCAAATTTTAGGTAGATCCCTAACTTTTGTCTGAAATACATCCTCAATTGTAGTGATCTCCTACCATGCTTCACTGTAAATGTTGTACCGTTCTTTTCTCTGCCATTATTGACTGTTACCAAGAAATTTGATTCATCTGTTAATAACATCCTCATCTAGTTTTGCTTCTGCCACTGTTTGAAGTATAACACCTATTTAAGCCTTTCTGCTTTGTTATCTCTAGAAAGTGATAGTTTGAAAGCAACAACACATCCAATATAGAAATTTTATACCAATGCATATCTTAATTATCCGGAGATAACATTTACTTACAGCTATGTCATTGGCAATATCTCTACTGGATTGTCGTCTATCATATCAGAGGCACATCCTAAGTTACTTAATATTGCTATTAAGTGTTTGGGTTTACTACTTCGGCTGCTTATATTATCAACAGCACTAGTTACACGTGCATTATTCAGAGTCATTAAGATTCTATTAAAACATATAATTTCACCAGTCGCATAGAGTAGCTTTTACCTTTACCAGACAAATCTTTGACTCCTACACGTTTGTTATACGACAATTTTATCCTGCCAACCAGGAGTGCATAACCACACTATTACTGGGAATAATATAACTGCCTGTACGTTTAGAGGTGGCATTGTCTGATCGGTTTTATAGCAATAACTCACAGTGTAAACTATCATCACGCGACTGTTTCCTGGTGCTCCTTATTTTCAAATAGCAACGGAAGAGCAACCCTATAATATTTGTGTGTTGTATTCATTTTGTTCACTACCCACTGCCATACTTATTTCCAACACTGCACATCTATAAAATCAAATCTATATTATTATTAAATTTCTTACAATGTCGTAAAATAATCTGTAAATCGACACAAACAGACATCGGTTAAATAATAATAATGATATATAATATTATCAAACACTTATTAACCTTTTCTGCTAAGACATTATCGACTTCTGTTTCCACTTCATACAGTTCCATTTGATCAGCTACTTCTAGAGCCTTCTGAAATACGTAGTGACTTTCCTGGAGTACATATTTAGTTCTTGTTGTTGTTCCTTCTGTATTCTCTTCCAATTTACGTACAATCTACAGTAAGAAACCAGTTTGTAGTGAAAGTTATACATTCTTAGGATTTAGTTATAGGTTTATCACCACAAATGAACCAGTTTGTAGTGAAAGTTAGACATTCTTAGGATTTAGTTATAGGTTTATCACCACAAATGAACCAGTTTGTAGTGAAAGTTGAATATTCTTAGGATTTAGTTATAGGTTTATCACCACAAATGAACCAGTTTGTAGTGAAAGTTAGATATTCTTAGGGTGTAGTTATAGGTTTATCACCACAAATGAACCAGTTTGTAGTGAAAGTTAGATATTCTTAGGATTTAGTTATAGGTTTATCACCACAAATGAACCAGTTTGTAGTGAAAGTTATACATTCTTAGGATTTAGTTATAGGTTTATCACCACAAATGAACCAGTTTGTAGTGAAAGTTAGACATTCTTAGGATTTAGTTATAGGTTTATCACCACAAATGAACCAGTTTGTAGTGAAAGTTAGACATTCTTAGGATTTAGTTATAGGTTTATCACAACAAATGAACCAGTTTGTAGTGAAAGGT
>NW_013667586.1:201063-208344 GCF_000517525.1 Limulus polyphemus
AGGTTTATCACCACAAATGAACCAGTTTGTAGTGAAAGTTAGATATTCTTAGGATTTAGTTATAGGTTTATCACCACAAATGAACCAGTTTGTAGTGAAAGTTAGATATTCTTAGGGTGTAGTTATAGGTTTATCACCACAAATTAACCAGTTTGTAGTGAATGTTAGATATTGTTAAAGTTTAGTTATAGGTTTATCACCACATATGCTTTGGAGAAAAATGAAAGTACGCGGCTGAAACATGTGCTTTAAATGTTATCAGACTTGTTAAAATGCAACTGAATTGTGCCTCTTATGTAGCTATACTAGTAAGAAGGTTGACTAGGGCGAATACGTTTCTCAGTATGTACTAGCACGTATCTGTTTAATAAAGGTTATAGAGACAAATACTCAGACGATAGATATTAGTAAATAATCTTTTACCACCATTTATCTTGCTCCAGTGCTACACAGAACTACTACTGGATAGCTGTATATTCAAAGAGAAAAATGTCAAGCGACAGGAACTACGATAAAAGTTTGTTTGTTTATTTTAATTTCGCGCAAAGCTACACGAGGGCTATCTGCGCTAGCCGTCTCTAATTTAGCAGTGTAAGACTAGAGGAAAGGCAGCTAGTCATCACCACCCATCGCCAATTCTTGGGCTACTCTTTTACCAACGAATAGTGGGATTGACCGTCACATTATAACGCACCCCAGGGCTGAAAGGGCGAGCATGTTTGGTGGGAGAGGATTCGAACCGCGCGACCCGCAGATTGCAGTCAAGCTCCCTAACCACCTGGTCATGCCGGGCCACGATGAAAGAAAAGCAAAATAAAATAAAAACCTTTTACAGTTTCATAGCCACTTCGTTTCCACAATCACATAAGAATAATAAGATGTCTGGCTAAATCTGTGAAACAAGGAACTAGATATTGTATGGTTTTCAAATACACATAATCTACCTGACTGAAGACATTTTTTTTCTAGTTAGAGTTATATTTACCTCTCCATATATATATATTGTCATTTGTCATTTTACTCTTAGCAAGGTCTAGCACGCTATCAGTTGGTTGCGCCCTCCTTCCCTCTTAAGCCATCTGACATGATGAAGGCGAATAATCGCACTATGTAATAAGTAAGTAGTGTAGACATGAAGACCTGCATGTATGTACAAGCCCCCCAGTGGCACAGCGGTATGTCTGCGGACTTACAACGCTAGAATCCGGGTTTCGATACCCATGGTGGGCACAGCACAGATAGCCCATTGTGTAGCTTTGTGCTTAATTGCAAAGAAAATAAACAAATGTATGCACAAATTTATCATTTGTACAGAAAGCTTATTCTTATTTATTGGTAACTTGTGGAATTTCGCGAAAGATACCAGAGGGTTATCTACGCTAACTGTCCCTAATTTAGAAGTGATAGACTAGATAAAAGGAAGCTAGTCAACACTACCCACCGCCAACATTTGAGCTACTCTTTACTAACTAATAGCGGGATTGATCGTCATATTTTAACGCCCCAACTCCTGAAAGAGCGAACATGCTTTGGAAAAATGAATATAATTCTAGAATTACGTTTTCAAACTTTTTTTTTTGCTTCAGTTTGAAAGAAGCTTGAAACATTTCGGGGGGATTTTTTTTACCACGAAAAATGTAGCAAAAGTTTCGTAAACAAGCATTATAACCACGAGTTTGATAGCTTGCACAAATAACATATATTTACTTGCGTTCTTATAATTTGAGAAATCTACCATTACTGATAATAGTTTTCTCAATGTATACCTGAAACGTCGGGGAGACAATTAACTCACTTTCCCTGGCCTTTTCTTTAGCATCTACAGTGACAGTTTCTGCTTTGCTTAGAGCGGTCCTTTTTTCTCCCGTCTTCTGGTCAGATTCTGTGATTAACGAAAGTATTGTTTCTATACTACTTACATCTTCTTTCTTGTACTTTTGGACGATATTGTCGCATTCTATAAAGATAACAATTCGATGTTTTATCAGCAATCTATATTAATATTAGTCTTAAGATTCATATTTACCTAAGTTTGTGAAACGTGTTCATTGATTATAACTAATATTAAGATTCATATTTACCTAAGTTTGTGAAACGTGTTCATTGATTATAACTAATATTAAGATTCATATTTACCTAAGTTTGTGAAACGTGTTCATTGATTATAACTAATATTAAGATTCATATTTACCTAAGTTTGTGAAACGTGTTCATTGATTATAATTAATATTAAGATTCATATTTACCTAAGTTTGTGAAACGTGTTCATTGATTATAAACTAATATACAGATTTTAAATTATTCAACGACTTTTATTCAAAGTATACTATAAGTTTTCCTTATTATCAACTTATAATAATATTTACTTTGCTACAACAAAGGAAGACAGCTAATCTAATTTATAAAGTCATTGAATTAACATATACGGATAATCTATTAGTTAATTCCAGATAATGCTGGGTTACCATATTTCGTAAAAGATTACCGTATTATGATTTAGTAAATTAAGAAAAAGTCCAACTTTTGTTTTTTCTAATTAGTGTTGAGTCACACATCAAACGATTTTTATTTATTATTATCAAGCATTTGATAGTGTTAAAAATATCCTGTATTTAATTATAACACGATCATCATTATCGTCCAAAGTAGTGCTGGAAAGTGTTGTGACACCTGTAATACTGTCCACACATTACAGACTATTCAATAATCACCTTGTGCTTTTAGTTAAATACACGCCGAGTTCTTTTTAGTGCGGGTGTTTCAAAAATTCATAATGTCTGAAAGCAAAATAAATACATATAACAAAAACCGAATTCCATGCGTCTTGAATCACAGACCAGAGTTCCTCCTTTGATTTCAGCTCCTTTGTTGTTTTTCTCAACCAAGATGATCCCCCACACACTTAACAATACCAAGGACTGGAGATAGTCCCCCAAACACTCAACAATATCCAGGCTTGTAGATAGTCCCACACACAGTCGACAATAATCAGGCCTGGAGATAGTCCCATACACACTCAACAATATCCAGGCCTGTAAATAGTCCCACACACACTCAACAATATCCGGATCTGGAGGTAGTACCATACACACTTAACAATACCCAGGACTGGAGATAGTCCCCCACACACTCAACAATATCCAGGCCTGGAGATAATCCCACACACACTTAACAATATCCGGGTCTGGAGGTAGTCCCATACACAGTTAACAATATCTAGGACTGGAGATAGTCCCACAATATATAGGCTTAGAGATAGTCTCACACACACTCAACAATATTTAGGCCTGGGTTCTGCGTAGGCTTTCTTGCTGCAGTGCATCCTTTCAGTCCTTCTTGACGCAATTTCTATCATTTTGTGGAAAAGTGAACCTTAACATCATCGATTTCTAGAAGTTATGCAGCAAGACATCTGTTACGTTTCGTTTGTCTCAGGGTGAAGTAAGCCTCAGGTGCTTAACATCTAAGATGGAAAGTCTAACTGGTCTTCCGGGCCTGCTGGTGTCATCAGTGGTACGAGTTTCATTGTATCTTTTGATTGTTTTATGAACTCCAGTTTTTGATACTTTCATTTGTACAAAACTTCCCGCTGACTGTTCGCCATCTTTATATAAGAATATTATATTATGTTTTATTTCATCAGAACCTGTGTGTCTTAAACAAATATTTCGTACTTGAAAGTAAAACCATCATGGTAGAGTCACAGATGAGGAAGATTTTATCTACTTTTTTTACAGAAGCAAATAATAACTATTTTTGTTTGTCTGTAATTAATCACAAAGCCACACAATGGGCTATCTATAATGTGGCGATCACGGTTATCGAAACCCGGTTTTTTGCATTATAAGCTGTGTACACTTATCGCTGTATTACTGGGTGAGGGAGAGGGGTTCTTTTTAATATATTTACAATACAAAATTTATAACTGTGTGGAATGTGATTTGATGTTGGATGTCGGTGTAATAGTCAGAGCATTAAAATACCTAAGAGTTACTGTCCTTAGTTTTCAGAAAAATATTAATATTATCACTTACGTGGTTCTTACATCTCATTTTTTGAATTCATTTAAACCAAACACATGATTTGGGAAATATTTAAATTTATAAGGGTTTTAGATTGATGTTATTACTTTACTTTATTTCATCTGGGACAGAGTTGTACCTGAGAACGAATTGTGGTTTAATTTACACACAGTAGTTTACATATTGCTACATTTCATGAAAACAATAGTAAGAACGATTAGTATCAACTGTCTATATAAGTTCAGAAGCGTCTGACAACTGTATCTGTAGAAACTGGACACTGTCAAGTGCTGTTCAGGAACAAGACGTTTCACACAGTCGTTTGTAAGCAGTCTCACTCATTCGATCCCCATTATTGATTTAGCGACTTTCAAGAACACGATAATCACTTATTACATAAAGGTTTACTTATTTCTTGTTGTTGGTTTAGCGACTAAGTAGTCGAGTATCCTTTCAAAAACATGATAATCGGTTTTTGTCTAACAATTCGAGTGTTGACTGCATACATAAAACTGGTTTCATATGGTAGTTGAACCTATCTTCATTAAGATATTAGCTACGTCGTGTTATTAGTAGAAATGAAACCGAATTCAAAGTTTAAACACAGAAGTACAATTATTAGTATGTTACACACCAAATATTATATATTTATGTTATAAAAATACATCCTACAGGAACTACCTTGCATGGTATATAGATAAAGTG
Organism: Limulus polyphemus; assembly: GCF_000517525.1. Classification (NCBI taxonomy): domain Eukaryota; kingdom Metazoa; phylum Arthropoda; class Merostomata; order Xiphosura; family Limulidae; genus Limulus; species Limulus polyphemus. The sequence goes on from NW_013667586.1 coordinate 205,791, forward strand.
TAAATACCTCAGTAATATCCCTATTAATGTAATTAATGAAGGTTATTCATTTTCGAACTGAGGATTATTTATTTTGAAATTGAGTAGAATGTAAAAAGCATGGGTAAGTTTCGACATATGTATAAAACTAGTTACCTGTATAACTATTATATGTACTCGATAGTAAAGTAACTGCAGTAAAGGTAATTATCACCTCAGATATAATTCTGAAAATATCACAGTCCTAGCATTACAAAATTAAACAGATCTTGAAAGGACCAAGTCAAATACAGACCTGGTCCTAATCTTTCTAAATTAGTTGTATCTTTAACGAAACATTTGGACTGCAGTCTTTAACATTTTTTAAACAAGTTAAATCCTAAACATGTGAACTCAGATATAATTTTAGCAATAACATCTTTAAATTAGTCGTATTCTGAGCTACAACCCTGGTTCTAACTTTAAGTTTAGTCAAATTCTGGATCATACTGTTTTGTAGTTCAAAATAATAAAGTCTTCCATATTACTCATAGTATAATTGCTGTTCCATTACGATATTCGAATTTAAGTGGAGTATTTATATCCCTTAAACAAGTGTTTGATATTCAACTATAAAGTGCTCAAGGCGGCTGGCATAACATAACTTACTTACAGATGTTACTTCAAATGGTGAATAACATATTATACCTTTTACTTTTTTTGGTAATTGTTTAGCATTATATAAAATGGTTTCTCCAAACTGGACGTTCTCCTTCGCTTTGTCTAAAGCTGCTTGAATGTCAGTCATTAACGTTTCCTTTCCCTGTAGAGTAAACGCAATATAATCCATGAAAAACAGATAAGAAAATGTGATAACTACGGTTATTTTAGAGCTGTATAACAACTATATGATGTGGCAATTTATGTAAATTTTACAGACACTTAGAACTTAATTTACACTTTGCTTTATTTCTGTGAAGAAAGAAAATGAAACTTTACAAATGCATGAATTTCAACGTTGCCATTACGGAATGCATTCATTCATTATTTTAAGAAAATATATTTTTATACACTTTGTATTAGGGTTATTAGCTTCCTACTTGTAACATTCAGTTGCTTTTATTGTACAAAGTATGCTTTAACAGCCAATTGCTTTTTATTTCTAGAAGGTTAATGACTCTTTTAAGAACAACGAAGCTGAGTTGTTTAATTGAGGCTATTCATATTTGTTCTATGTTTTAAGGAAGAAGTCTAAGATGAAAGGTTAGTGACAATGCCGCTAAAACCAAATGTATTTTCAGATCCCAATCTATTATGGAGATAGCGAAACTAATACATATATTACTATTGAAAGACTATAGGCCCTACACTGGTGTATTTTGCTTAACTGGCAGTCGGGAAACTATTACAGAGTTCCCGCATATCAGTTGTCTATAGGCAAAAGGTCAGGTTACAAATTTACATCAAGGATAAATTAACGTCGTTGAAGACTAGTAAATTAGTAGTAATACCGATTAACAGTTTCCAGCTTTGATCAACTATTTCTCTCGTAAATGTTTTGATACAGTTATACATAAATCAATTTTTACAGTTATTTGTCTAAATGAAAATAGCTTAACTGATGAAAACAATAAGTACTACTCAATACATATGGTGTCTTGCCCAACCAAATATTGTTGTCTAGAGTTTTTCAACCATTTTGTACAATTAAACATATGTAGATCTACTCAATTTTGTTAGGTATATTCAATAATATTATATGTTTAATAATAAATTGACAGTCTAACACATATAAATAAGGAGTCTACAAGAAAATCCTTGATAAAAACCTGACTCACACATAAAAGGGAGTTCTATATCAAGGAAACAAAATATACTTGGTATGTGTAAAATACATTTAGGCCTAAGCCAGAGTTAGGTTCCAGAAGAAACTATTCATAACATATTTAATTTTATGTGTAAGATTGAGTCTAAATCGTACTTATTAGGGCAAGAAGAATTGTGTAAACAAATGAATTTGATTTAAAGAATGTGAGTATTTGCTATTCTATGCCATTGTCAAATCTTAGCCTATATCTAGCAACAATTGGATTAAAACACAAACATTGGTTGTATGGCTGTCACCATTGGAAACTGGTTACTCGTGATACAAATCTGACCAAACCTCGTAATAACATAATAATATTGTTACGTTTCTAGTCGTTTGTTAATTTTCCATAGAATTTCTTTCCAAAGGAACTTTTGCGATACAAGTCTTTTCTTAAATAAAACTAGTTTATTCTTTCTCAATTCTACTTTGCAATACAGTTAATTTCCACAGTCACTTTAACTTAAACTCACGCTATAATTCAAAACGATTCACGCCTTTTACTTACGGTCACTACCGCGCTTGACTCAAATGTCCGTCTCTGTCTGTCTGCAATTCAATTCCGATTAATTAATTTCACTTTAACTGGCGCACTTATATACAAGAATAGAGGGCGCCTAGCAAATACTGGATTATTCATGATGTTCCCCGATCCTTCGATAATATCATGATGTATTACCAGGGTCACGTGACTACCACTGTCGTAACAATATGATATACGTTTCTTGT
>NW_013667586.1:208586-210077 GCF_000517525.1 Limulus polyphemus
TATCATGATGTATTACCAGGGTCACGTGACTACCACTGTCGTAACAATATGATATACGTTTCTTGTTACACACCTTTCTGGGTTATCAAGGAATGTAAATAAAGAAATGTTCTTTTATTTTTTTCTGATGTTCACACAGTGTCAAATATCGTAGTCCTTTTCTTTGTACAATGTACTAGGCTTCACTTGCTTAACAATTTAGTTCATCGTTTTAGATAAATTACGGCTGAAATATCAGAAACTTCGCTTGGGGAGCTGGACTCGCTATTCTTTCAGCGTGGTAACGTTACAGTATGACGGCCATTCCAACTATTCGTTGGTGAAGAGTAGCCCGGGAATTGGCAGTGGATGGTGTTGACTAGCTGTCTTCAAATCGAATCCAATTCGTGGCATTACTTGTTACTTTAAATATTTCAGGCTTCTTCGAGGTTGAGACTTACTAGCAGAGTGTTAAGGTTATTAAGAAGTGGTTTGTTAAATGCTTAGCTTGATTAGAGTGTGCAGAGAGCGTGGCCAATAAATAAATCCCCTTAAGACGTCTACTGCCTCACTCTTATATTACTTATAAATTAGGGACAGCTAACGCAGATAAGCCTCGAGTAGCTTTGCTCAAAATTCAACAACAAACAACACAGCCTTTTGTTGGATAAATTAGGGGTAAATTATAAGGATAAATTAGTAGTAAAATAAAAGGAGTTGATTAAAGAAGCATATTAAATGATTATGTGAAATCTTAGTTAACAGCAGGTCAGTTCGTTGTTGCTTGAGTTACTAATATGTTGACTACCATATGTTTACGCATTTTAAGAACAAAACATTCAAATTTCTTGAGTTGTCACTCGTGTTTCTTTATTGCATTGCAAATAACCGGATGCGAACTGTGTTGACTTTATTTTTTGAGCCAGTCACACATTGTCACGAATCGTATACCTTATTGGTATTTCTAGATCTTCACATGAGGAGTTCTTTTGAGTTTTAAATAACAGAGTTTCTGTGTAGATCTGTCATGTGAAGATGTTATAGGTATTGAAGTCTGGCTTCATTTTATTTCTTAGCGAGATCGACCAGTTGACGTGGTTAACAATGCACTCTGGGAGTATCAGCCATATTCCAGTTTGAATATTATTCACATTCTGTTAACACTTAAAACACCTACTAAAATATTAACTTAATGTTTAATATTTTTTCTTGTGTCCTAAATAAACAGAATTCGTTATTCGATTGCCAAATTATGTTGTTCAGTCTCTTTTTTTTAATTCAGTCGAGGTTAAAATATCAGAAGTCTAAGCATATCTCTGCCAAAGATTTTTGTGAGAGTGGTTACTTTGTTACGACAACAGAAGTCGCGTGACGCTGGGAGCATGAGCGCTAAAATTTCTGGAAGGATCATGAATTATCGGGAAGGCCCGAGTTTGTTCGATGCGCCCTCGTTCTTATTGTATAAGCCTGGCAAGAAAAACCAGCGCAATGGCATAGATAGATAGATTGAAG
>NW_013667586.1:210758-214826 GCF_000517525.1 Limulus polyphemus
AACAATTTCTTTGTAAGAAATCAGTGTACATGAGATTACCACAATTTTAATGAAGATAATATTTCAACAGCTTTAACGTTGATTTCTTCATAAGTAAGTTATATAAATAACGTTTTAACTAATACTTTAGGTGTTGTAATTCACCTGTTGTGATTAGCTCTGTAATTAAATTCGTCGTACGAAATATTTTGTATTCTTCTTACTGGAAGCTCCATTGGTGATAAACAAAAAAAAAAATCAAATGTTAGAAGACATTTACTGATTAGCTGATTGAAGCTGACAAAATTGTTACAAAAGTGTTTGCTAATTTTTTTAAGTAAAAATCTGATAATAAACTAGTTACTGTAAAATCTAGAAACATTACTACCATGAAGTTCAACCGAGAGTATGTGATAAAACAATAAACTTTTAAACCAACAGAATATACTGTCTATTATAATAAAGTGAGTTGTTGTAATTTAATACGTAAATAATAATAATAATGATGATTCAATGCTGTTTTATTATTTTATGATGTTTATTCATTAAGCACTCTCATGATTTCTTTGTTACTGAACCATAAACAGTAAAGACCAAACGTTACATTGTAACTAACCTTCTGTAGTAGAATAGCTTCATTTAAAATACCACAAGCCTTAGATTTTTGTTCTTTTATTTCATCATCCAGATGAGAATTCTTTTCAAGGATATTATCTATTTTCTCAATGGTTCCTGTTGCCTGAAATTTTAAACATAACTTTCTTAAACAATTTGTCAAAAGACAACAATTTCATCAGGGGCACATTCAGAATGATAAGTGTTATTCAAGAAAGTCTAGATATTGCATAGAGTGTTTGTAAGGGGAATGTTTTCAATATGGTTTTAGTCACTCTTAATCAGGTTGTTAAGCTTATTCCTAAAAGAATATACTGTAAAAATAATCTGTTCTGAACAGTGTTAATTAATCCTCGCAAAATCGTAAAAAAATCACATCGTCAAACTTATAAAGCTACTGAAGTTGGGAGAAAAAGGAAAAACTAAAAGCATAAAGCAATGCTATAGTTTACTAGAAAAGCAAATTAAATATACAATGTAATATGGTTTTGAAGCGCCCCCTTCCTCGTGATATACCCAAGATCTCGTGAAAAACTTTTGATTCTCAATATCCTCAGTAGCAAGTAGATTTTGTGAAAATAGTCAAATATCCTTATGCTGAGATGTATCAAAATATTGTTCTCATCACTTCATGGTTTAAATTAAAATAGTCTTAGCAGCTATTTTTGTTTCCGGTTTTCTTAGTATTATGAAAAACAGCTAAGTGAATTCATTTACATGATGTTGAAGTTGGATAGTTTTATCTGACTTTTTAACATGTACGGTATTTCAATAGTCTAAACTGGGAAAGAATCTTGACTTTCCCGAGAGTGGCAAAAATAACTCTCCAAAGGATAAGGTTAGAAGGTTGAAAGGAAAACAACATTAATTGCAGAATATTAATCGCACTTTATAAAAAACAAGTTACACATAATAATGCAGTAAGACAGGAGTCTGTCGCCACAGATACGAAACAGTGGCATCATGACAACGTATCTGGTACTTATATACTTGGTTCAAAGTATTTTCCCAACATATGACAGTGTTTTCCGAGAAAGAATATTCGTATAGCAAGATTGTTACATGATGAATATTAAAGGCTAGAACATAACATTTCAAAGTTAGAATCCGTCATTATTCTCTATGAAAGCAGAAAAGTGGCACAAAAAGCATTTAAGATAAGTAAAAAACTTTTAAACTAAACCCCAGTCCAGAACAATGCTTTCATCAACAAAGTGAAGACAAATGGTAGAAAGAAAGGTCTACCAACACAAAAAGCCATTCATATAAGCCCAGCTTATCATTTGGTACCAATAACAAACAACAAACAATTATTTGAAGTTAAAGAAGGATCACAAGCCAAACTTTGACTATTCATCCAACGACATCATGAAACCATTCCCTGTTTTCAAGAGAAACATTTCCAAAAAACAGTAGTCACAAGAATAATATTCAGCTATACACATATCAACTCCCTGTTGCAGACCTCATGGACTTTTGTATGCTTTAAAATGGCATTCGAAGCCAATGTCCATGTAGGGTGTCTGTGTAAAGTTTATCATGATGAATGGCCTAAGATTTACTTTGTCAGATAGTTACCATGAAATTTGTAAATCTACCTCATCATAATTTGTTTGTAATTAAGCACAAAGCTACACAAAGGGCTATCTGTGCTCTGCCTTCCACGGGTATCGAAACCCGGATTCTAGCGTTGTAAGTCCACAGACATACCGCTGTGCTACTGGGGGGGCCCTCATCATAACCAACAGATAGAGCACAATTGTTGATGAAGGAAGTAGTTCCAAAGGTAAAACAAAACCAGAAACATTGTTCTTATAAAGTGTAACTAACTTTAATATGTTTTAGAGCTAGATGACGACAAAATTGTAAAAATTCTAACTTATAATACAATTCATCCTTAATGTTTAGGATGGTGTTTGGTGGGACAACCTTAAAATACGTCTTTACTAGTTTTATAACACGTTTAAAAAGAGTATATTATAGTATTCAAAAATTTTCACTAAATATGAAAATACAAAAAATCAATATTACTACAAATTGTTAGAACTAATTATCAGCTTGAAGTCATATAGATCCTACCCTAGCGGTTCAGAATTACGAATAACATAGAAACATTTAACTTGATACAAAACATAAAAAACATCATACACGTGTCCATAATGATTTAAAATCAGAAAGAACTTAAGAAGTTTCTTGAATAGATATGATAATACATTTTCCTGTATTCCAGTTATGTGTGTTTTATGATTTTAACCAGGTTTTTAATTACTCGTATTCCGAGTCAGATATTCCTACATGTTTTGACTGAAAGTCATAGAGATAATTTACTAATAATGAAGGTTAAAGTGTTATTGGAAGCAATATTAGTGTTGTGTGTGTCCATCATTTCTAAGTAAAGGTAGTCTGTGACAGTAAGAGATTGGGCTTTATCATGTGTTACGTGAAATTCTGGTCCACTTTCACCCACAAAAGGCTGTGTAACATAATGTTTCTAACAATGAAATCATTTAGATAACAATAAGGCTATCAGAAGCATAACCCTAATTTTATCACTACAGATTGAATAATAACGAGTTACTATTACCTCATTTATAATATGAAGGTTGCGGTACATCGTGACTTGTTCATTAAATTCTGGCACATTAAGGGACTTTCCTTGGTTCAGAAGTTCCAGTATTTCATTATAAGCTCTGGAAGTAACTTCTGCAGCCGAATAACCTTCATTCTTCGCTCTTGATAACAGCTGTTCCATTCCAAAGGCCCTGGTAAAAAATAATAGTAATACATACTTCAAGCTGTGTTTCAGAATACCAAAATAAGACATATAAAAACAATGCATTATCCAATGAGTTTAATCTTTCTTACATAAGACATAGATACAAAACACAATTCACAGTATTTAAATTTATTTAGATAAAGCATGGAATCCTAGTTTATTTTATATTGGGTTCAAAGTTACTTATGAAAGGCAAGGAAACACATTTCAAAGTTATATTCTGAGAGGCATTTTCAGTGGCCCGCATCTGTCTTAGAAAGTTTAGAACGATGTTTTGAGTTCCTCGAAGCTCGAAGTGTCATCCTAAAGCTTCTAATACAGATGCAGCTTATCAAAAACGCCTTTCAGCTATACACTCATTTGTTGAAACCTTCTCTTAAGCAAGAATATGGAACCTATTTAAAACTACTTACACAAGGCATGGAAACAGGGTACTGTTTAAAGTTATTACGTATGGTATCTACACAAAATATTACAAAATGCGTTAAAATTTGCATGGAGACACAATGCATATTGTTTTTATGTTATTAAATGTATTGTTACGTATCTGTTTGTTTGTTAATTTCCAGTAAAAATTCTTTCCGAGAAACTTCAGCGATACAAGTCCTTTCTTAATTAAAACTAGTTTATTCTTTCTCGATACAAATTTTAGTAACACACAGAATTTTCACAGTCACTTTAAACTTAACAACCTTTAT
>NW_013667586.1:215308-217565 GCF_000517525.1 Limulus polyphemus
GGACGTATCTTCTTCCGTACTGGTCTCCAATACTGATACGACAGCGGAATTCACGTGACGCTGGTAACACGTAATGAGTATCTACAACGTTCGTGAAAACTCGAGTGTTTGCTAGACGCCCTCTTTTTTGTATATATATGACCGGCAAAAAGTGACGGGGGAGAATAATTGCAGACAGAGAGATATAGAGACAGATAATCGAGTCAAGCCATAAGTAAAGTGCGTGAATCATTGTGAATTCTAGTGTGTGTTTAAGTTAAAGTGACTGTGGAAATTAAATGTATTGCAAAGTTGTATTCAGAAAAGAATAAACTAATTTTATTTAAGAAAGGACTTGTATCGCTGAAGTTTTTCGGAAGGAATTTTAAGGGAAATTAACAAACGACCAGAGACGTAATAGTATGTTTTTTCTTCTTTAGTATTGCGAATATTTCAGTGAATTTGTTTCAATGATAGACTTCATCAGGAAACAGTGATAACTTTAAGTTAAAAGCCGCTTGAAGGTAATGGTAAAGATCAAACTATTTCGTTAGTTAAGTAATTAGTTAGTCCACAGCTCAGTTATTGGGGTGAAGGTAATCAGTGGTGTCCTTTTATTTTTCATGATATAAGCATGCCTCAGCTACTATTCGACGGATTTCTTTGAAATGATATTGAGACTTGAAAATCTACAGAGTCTCCCCCAAACCTAATCCCATGCAGAAATAAGACATTATTTTTTAGATGTATTGATCTCTGGAATCTCATTTCCCTATGAAGCCAAATGTCTAGGTGGCTAATCCTCACTGGGGTCTATCTGACTGTGAAACTTACATTCATATCCTCAAGATAAGTAGTAATATTAGCATTCCCTGAACTGCATACAAAAATGGTGATCTGTAAGCGTAATAAACATCAGATGCAAACAAATGTCCCTCAATGTAAGTACAGTCGGTCAAAAAATGATTATTAACCATAAATATAAACACAGCTTAATTCAGAATAAGTGGTTTACGTAATTATAATATAAACAAGTTATTAATAACACATATGAAGGCTTTTTTTACCTTAAAGTTATTTTGGCGTTAAAATTGTTAATTGTTTTTATTTGTACCTTTTATAATCTAAACACTTTGCATTTTCAGAAGGAAGATAATAAGATTTATATCGAAAATCTATTTCTCCCAGTCTTTAACTTTTGTTAGAATTATGGTACCACAACTTACATGTTCTGCAATTCTTTAACTTCAGTAAGTGAAACATCGTTCTGTGCTTGAACTAAGGACTGAGTTCCTGAGTAGGCTAACGTTGAGATATTCAAGGCTTTTACCGCTACTTTCTTTGTTTCCTCTTCTTCGATTTTTTGACTTGATAATAAAAAGAGTACAAAAGCAAGTTCTCGACTACAGTATTCGGAGAACTTTTTCTTGAGAAGATTAACATAAAATTTAAAAAAACAAACAAACTTGGTTTGATCTCTGATCTTTAATACAATAGGATTCATTAACAAATAGTAAGTAGCTAGAAAACAAGCTTTGCCAACATAATAAACCTTAAATAATGCAAATTAAAATTATAATCATTGTTTCTGCCTAACTATTATAAGATTAAATTAGTATCTTTATTGCAACAGTATTTCTTTAAACATATGATTTCTAGAATAATACAAAAGAATTCTAATTGCAGATACCGAAATATATAAGTCCACTTGTCTTAGGGCTAACAGTAGTTAAGCCTTTATTAAGTACAGCCTATATTCCATAAAGAGATAAATTAACATTTTTTTCTTTAGTTTGTTAGGGCTAGACTTTATCGTACTTAAAACTATCAATGTATAAACATATAATGTTATTCTACGACCTAACGTTAGGCCTTTTTTAAAAGCTTTGATAAGCTCTTAATTTGTTGTACAAAATGTCTATTAAAGTTTATTTACGTCTATCTTTTGTTTACATCCGTTGAAATGAAGTGTGCGCATATTTTCAGGACAGACAAAAACTACATTATTATAACAGGTTATGCGTGTAATTCCAATACAATGAATTAATAAATATGTCATCGATCGTCCTCCTTTCACCTTAGAACAGTGATTCTCAACAAGGGGTAAATTTACCCCTTGGGCGTAAAAAATTACATGACAGGGGGTAAATAATTGACGTACCTGATGATTGAATAATAATTCAATTAAATTTCATTTTCTCTGCTGTACCGTACATCAGAGTGTGTGTTTAAGTTAAAGTGACTGTGGAAATTAAATGTATTGCAAAGTTGTATTCAG
>NW_013667586.1:218027-219138 GCF_000517525.1 Limulus polyphemus
TTTTGTATTGATTAAATGTTTAATATAATTTTAATTTCGATGTTTCAAAAATTGTCAAATCATGTTTTTGAAATATTTATTAACTTAGTGGTATGAAATTACTTATTAATGGCATCCATCTATGAATGAAAACATAACTGCTATAATCATTTTAATCAACCGAGAAAAGAGGCCTCAACTATCAAACAAGAGGAAATCCTCAATAGCCGCGGCATTTGAAATTCTTTTAGGCCGGATTAGAGTAAATTAGACTGTGAGACTTTTCTCCCTCTTATTTATTAGCAATACCAGGCGTGGGGCATGCGTATACCCGATTCGATTTTAGTACTCACCAGGTTCTCTACGAGCCTACCCTCAAATTGAAATTCTTTTAGGCACGATTATAGTAAATTAATCTATGAGACCTTGAGCATGGTCAAATACATCAATCGAAAGAGTTTGACCTCCTGAGTCCAAAACTCTAATTAGGTCTCAAATTGGTCAAGAGATGACGGAGCTATGATCTAAAAGTTTGTACTTGAAAATACAACAACTCAGAACCATTCTATGAGCCGCTATGCCGCGGTTAATAGCTAAGTTGTAGAATGTTCTAGCATTTTGTATTTGCTTTTGAGCAAAGTAGAACCCATTATTTTTATACTAATATATATTTATCAATGTCTGGCTGTGAAATATTCTTCTGATGTCCTGTATTACCCACTGTCATCCCGCCATGTTGTTTTATTGCTGTTTGACTTTCTCAGTTTCCATATAAACCATACAACCTTAATAATATTTATATTGGACTTTTTACTGGCCAAATATGATTGCGAGTGTTACATTGCCAGGTCAAAACAAAAGTGCTCGGACGGGAGCGATAAAAACGGGCCTGATGGTCTTTCAACCTATTTCACATCAGTACCCATTCCCTAATGTACGCATATATAAAAATGATCTATAGATTTTTATTTTTATTTAATTATCTATTTATTTCTTTTTTGTAACTAAAATTTTTGATCCACCAATCTACCCAAACAATCCTAAAAGGCGTGAATTGGATCGCACTGCAGAGACACATGCAACGTGTTTTGATGGAGTGTTCCTCTGTCCAGTGCAGAACACTAAGGTTCGT
>NW_013667586.1:220046-229595 GCF_000517525.1 Limulus polyphemus
CATGAAAATGTTGGCTAGAATAGGTGACACAGGAGTGCCCATACTTAAGCCATTTATTTGTATGTGACTTTGGTTGTTGAACATGAAGTTGTTTTGGTGGTAGTGAATTCCAGAAGAGTTGCTAGTTGGTTGCTGTGGATGTGTATTAATGGGTTGGGGTCTTGTATACAAAGTTCTAAAGCTATCTTGCAGGCTTCAGTAGTTGGGACTTCAGTGAAAAGGGAGATTACATCAAAACTGGCCATTAAGGCTTTATAATTTAGTTGATCCAGAATATATATAAAGTTAAAAGAGTCCTTAAAAAGGATCATGCACAAAACTAAAATACATACTATGTAAAAACTACACTGTAAAACTAAACTCCACTACTTCTATGTCGGACAAACAGGCCGAAAAATGCAAACCAGATTCAATGAACACAGTGAAACACCTTCCTACGTTTTTGAACACTGCAAAACAAATAAACACATCATAACCATAGAAAACACCAACATATTAAGTAGAGAAACAAAGACAAACAAACGAAAAATCAAAGAAGCCCTACTTATACAAGAACTCAAACCAAAATTGAACCAACATAAAGGAATACCTTTATACCTATATTAATCACCTAACATCTAACTGCTACACCCCCTACAATCTTGTACCTGTTCACATTCTCGTCTCTAAGATATAGTGCCCAGTAACGGTCAGTTTCAAACTGTCTTTGTTAACCTGAAGATTGCCTAAGAAGGTCGAAACCACATCTGTCTCGTTTGCAAGCAAACCTTGATGTGGATTACCATCTGCAAACTGTACAACTATTTCACCGTCGACATTTCCATGTGACTTTATCTAGTGGTAGAGTATGTCGAGCTCCTCCTGCTGTGGTGCTAAACCCAGTTAAATCTAATATACCACCTGTGAGTTTATTATATTTTACTAACTCTTTTCTCAATAGAGTTTTCTAACTATCAGTATCCTTTAACACATTTATGGCCCACTTATCATCACTTTTTCTAAATATATATATTTCAAATTTTCTCTCTGTTTTCGATAGAACACATTACCCTCTCCTTTCTTTCCACAGTTTTTCTATTCTGCCAACAGAATTTAACTATATGCCCAACTTGGTCACATACAAAACATTTTGGTGGGGTTTGTAATTTCTCTCCTATTGTACAAACTATTGTAAATAAGAATTGAGAAAACAGTTTAAAGCTACAGTTAGAAGATGGGCATAAACAGAGAGAATTCGAGTTGATGAGTAGAAGGTGATTTTCATGATAAAGTTGGCATGCATGAGAAAAGCACCCAGTTGCAGCTGTCTAAATTTTGGGAAGTAATTCAGATATATTTTTCTGTGCTTTTTAAAAAAATGGCCAGAGGATGTGGTGATAACAACACTCTTGCATTACCTGGAAAGGCTTTATCAGTGTACCAAAAGATTGGGAGCGCAGACGACTTAAGGTATGATATAGTGAAATTATCTATTTTAGAGACATATGAGTTAAGTCTAGATAGAAATATAGGAAATTAAACATTTAAAGAGTAAAAAACAAGGCGTAATGCTAGTTAGTTATTCAAAGGATTTTTTTTTTCATTTGTCATCTTTCTCTGCTCTTCAATGGTAGCTTCAAGTTTCATCATTAAATTTGAATCTGAAGAACTTTAATTGCGTGTCTCCATTTTGGGAGTCCGAAAAAGTTGATGAGCAGGTAGTATTGTTTATGAGCTTTTTCTTTTCTCATTTTTTGCACTCCAGATGTACGTTCACTCGGCAATACTTCATTATCAATTATCCCCTGGCGAGACAGCGGTAAGTTTACTAACTTAGAACGCTAAACACTACATTTTTAATCTAGTCCCTTAGGGGTTTTCAATAATTAGAAGAGTGTTTAGAAGTAGTATTCCAACCACACTACATTCGTCATGGCTATTGCCAACGACGAGTTTTACTCAATTTAGAGCTTTTCAGGCCAGCTGGGATTCAACAAACACAGTAGTGGTCGGAACATTGTTTATATAAGTCATTTGTTACAACAACAATTGTTACGAAGTGTACGTCTTTTAAAAGGTGTACACACCACAACATTGTTTATTTTCCAACAGTACTCGAGATGGACAGAAACAAAGTGTAGGGTAACACAATACACGAGAAAAGTGATGGAATTAGAATTTTGATATCTTTAATTCATACGTATGTTTTTCAGCAAAGTAACATTTTAACAATGACTGTCGAGGAAGAAGCTATAATCAAACCTGAGCACTTTGTTTAGATATGACGAAAATGCTTTGTTGAAACTATTGTTTCATCAGTAATAATTGAATATAACTAATTGCATACCAATTTTTAAACATATATATATATATCATCAAGTTTATACCGTAAATAAAAATTTTTTTCTTCTTTAGATGTTCGTCAATTAAACGTTGTCCGTGATATGTGTTATGTTTCTTAGATGATTTCAGGCCCGGCATGGCCAGGTGGTTAGGGAGCTCGACTCGCAATCTGCGGGTTCGAATCCACGTCACGTTATAATGTGACGGTCAATCCCACTATTCGTTGGTAAAAGAGTAGCCCAAGAGTTGGCGGTGGGCGGTGATGACTAGCTGCCTTCCCTCTAGTCTTACACTGCTAAATTAGGGACGGCTAGCGCAGATTAGCCCTCGTGTAGCTTTGCGCGAAATTCAAAAAACAAACAAAACAAACTTAGATGATTTCCTCAGGTTTAAAAGTGATATAAATCGTGGAACATGCAGAGCTGTATAACTTATTCTGCTATACCTATTACCAGTGAAAACTGAGTTCAAGGTTGTAGTGCATAATATTTTAGTCAAATCTAAACCAAGTGTACAGCCTGGTACGCTTTATTCTCCATTTTTGTTGAATGAAAACTTTCCAGGGAAATAACAAGTTATTCGGGGATATTTATTGCTTGAAACTATATATCCAGTAGGGAAATACTTACCAGTCAGCAAGACGTCCAGCTTCCTTTGCTATTTCCTTCATACGATCAGACTGCTGTTCAAATTTCTTTGTTACGTTACTTGAATTTTTCAGAAACTCGAGGGTGATATTGGTTAAGTAGCTTTTCATGTTCAACACAATTTTTGAAACACTTTCGATATGTTCCATCAGCGTGGAGATTCTCTCTTTCCCCAAGTCACTGATACTCTTAGTTTTCTGCACTTTGAGCTTGATCTGCCTAGAGAGTTTCGTGCTGTTCAAAAGCTTGGCTTTTAGGTCTCTCAGTTGCTTCAAGATTATGAACTTTTGATCTGTAAACACAGGTGATGAAAGAAATACCCTTTTTAACATTAGGAGTAATTTAACTACTAAACGAACTTCAGTCATATTCTGTAAATGTAACAAAAATTTGGGCTATTACTAATATTTATAAATTAAAAGTCTATGAAAATGGTGAAAACAAAAGTTAGACTTATGAAATAAACTACATAACTCAATCTTGGTGAAAATTTAAAAGATAACAATGATTCAGCTCATTCTGAATTTTTTTTTTGTATTAATTCATTGAATTATTTGGGTAAGTGTAACTTTGTAGGTAAATTTATAATAATTTGTTTTGAAATGTTAGTTTTTAATAATATCTACATGTATTCTTTGTAATTATTGTTATTTTTAAATGAAAAATTAATTACATCAATACTTATTATAAGTATTTACTTTAAACACTTTGATTATTCTTTTAATACTGTTTTCCTTGTTTATATTTAATTGAAGTCTCATTAAATAAATATATAATTTAATGAAATGACCAATAAATGTAATTGTTTAAAAACAGTAGTCTACAAAAGGTATTGAAAAAGTAGATACGAATTCAAGTAATTTTCCGCAACCAGTTTTCGTAATTTATGTGAAAACTAACAAGACAGCAATGGAACGTTAAACAGGTGATATGGTTTGTGTATTATGTATTTGAAAGTTTATTCTAAGATTTCCACAAACCTGTTAAATTTTGTGCTTTATCTAGCAAGTCGATAATATCGTGACTAATGTCTGAAAGTATTTTGTCAAAACTGAGATCGACAACGTTCTGCCTGTTTTCCTGGGTGTTATTGATCAATTTGATCATTTCAACCAAACTGGACTGGAGGTCACTGACCACATGTTGTACCATTTTAAAACAAGGTGGACAATCTAAGAGAAAACAAAGCCAATAAGCTGCAGCATATATCAAACGGGAGTACGATTTTATAAACATTATCTATATTAAAAAACTTATAATAAAGTTGATATCATTTGAAATAGTAGCAATACTTAGTTAAATGTAACAACTTCAATTAATATTAATAAATGCATAAATTACATCAATGAAAATATAACATATTTACTGAAAAGCTCCTCTCCCCAGTGGCTTAGTATCATGGCTTACAATCGGCTTTCGATACCCGCGAAACCATTCTATTTAGCGAAACCACAGCCAATGGAACGGGCTTGGAAAAATCAGCGTGGAACATATAGAGTTGCTCTTAACAACAAACAAACAAATTCACTTAAATATTTATGTTTATACAGTTTTCTCACAAACTGCATTGCTTTAAAAGTAGAACAACTGTACAGTTTTCATCTTTCGCAATATAAAAATTCGCCTTGCGATGCTGTTGCTCAACGTGTTTGAATGGTAAAGATGGAAAAGTCGCTTATAAGAGTTAGTTATGAAGTTAGTGAAACGTTGAATATATATTCTACAGAATGCTTTCAAAATGACGATATGTATAATCAGAAAAACAACAACAGTAATTTGAAGCATATTCGGATGAAACAACAAAAAAGTATGCTTGTAAATAAACTAAACTAATAAATTTCAAAGAATGATGAAAGACAGATGGAAACCATAATTGTAGCGTTCTTTGATAGATTGTTTGGACATAGTATTCATGATGAATAAACTGAAATAAACGGCAACTGCCTATTGTAAAAAAACACAAGTGTAGAGGACGTCGTCTTTTTACAATAGGCAGTTCCTGTTTATTCCAGTTTACTTATGATAATTGTTTTAAGTTAAGAATATTGTTAATACGTCCATTGTAGCACAATGTACGAACTGTCTACACATTTGAGTACTTTAGAAGGATGTGAATCTACATTACTTCAAAAATAATTGGTACCGGTGTACATTTAAATATCTCTATACGAATATCCTTCCTGGGAAATGTTTATAATTTATTCTCCAGCCATAAGATAACGATGGTTGCATTGTTCTCTCGAATGGTCAAGAATTTGCTGCAAGGCAAATACATGTGTTGCCAAGGTGCTATAACTCACACCTCTTCGTTAAATCTCAGTATAAACAACTATTTTTCTCGTGACCTATTCTTTAAATGAAATTACTTTTTGTGTCTCGTTGTGTTAAACCTTATATTGTAATTTTAGTTCATGTACGTTTAAAACTAACATCACACAACCTGTAATAAAATTCAGCTTTTATGTGATTATGAGGTATTATAAACAATACACAACTGATAACATTACATAACCCTTAATATTATTCAGCTTTTATGTGATAATGAGGTATTATAAACAATACACAACTGATAACAGAATATAACCCTTAATAAAATTTAGCTTTTATGTGATTATCAGGTATTATAAACAATACGCAATTGATAACATAACATAACCCTTAATAGTATTCAGCTTGTATGTGATTATGAGGTATTATAAACAATACACAACTGATAACATAACATAACCCTTAATAGTATTCAGCTGTTATGTGATTATGAGGTATTATAAACAATACACAACTGATAACATAACATAACCCTTAATAGTATTCAGCTTGTATGTGATTATGAGGTATTATAAACAATACACAACTGATAACATAACATAACCCTTAATAGTATTCAGCTTTTATGTGATTATGAGGTATTATAAACAATACACAACTGATAACATAACATAACCCTTAATAGTATTCAGCTTTTATGTGATTATGAGATATTATAAGTAAAACACAATTTCTCTAAGGGCTAGCAAAGAACATTAAAATTTTACTTCAGATTTTTTCGTTATTTTACATACATATAAAAAGTAAAACAGGAATTTAAAGTAGAAAGTCTGATAAAGAACAACATCTATGTATGAACTTATTCGTGATATCCTCAGAAACACTGATGTATAAGGGTAGGAACATAATCTAACAACCTTCATTTAAAGAGTCATAGCATGTTATTCTGGTGCTGAATCACTTATACTGGCTTTCAAGAACATCACGCATAGCAATAAAAGTTTGTAAAATAATAATACGTATTAACATTTTCAAGGACCAACTGCCTGCAATTAGTGAAATCTGCCATATTGATTTCTTGATAAGCTACTGTGTACCAGTACATTCAAAAATAGATAAATTGTTAGTGTAATTTTGAAATAGCTTTCTTTTCATTTCACTATTTTATACTTTTCATATTTAACTAGCGGTTTGCAAGTACTGATATAAACATACGAATTAAAGAAATAGCATTACTTAAGTAATAGCATTAATGTTAATAGCATTACTTAAGTAATAGCATTAATGTTAATAGCATTACTTAAGATCCATAGATCCCTTGTAGCATTTATGATTAACTTCTGAATTCATGCATAGTGATGACAAAATACATGAAAGCCTCTTTTATATGTCCATTCCAAAATTACAATGGGTGTGTTTCAGAGGGACCGATTTTGTACACAATCACGCCGTGTTGAAAGACTCTCACTAGCGGCTGTATGTTTTAGGGCACGAGTGCTTACTTTTACCTTGGCCGCGCGACTTACTACAGTAAGTCTTCGTTACAAATTATAGCTTTTACAATAAGGAAGAATATTCTTAAAACTGGTACGAGGTTTCGATCACTGGTGGGATCATTCTCCGGCATTTTTTTTTATAAATTATGAAAATATGATTTCATAATAATTTTATGTTATGTATGTGGACAGAAGTACGTAAAAGTGTTTAACGTGGTTTTTAAGGCGATCGGAGTTGATTAAATGGCTCGTCCGAGCACTTTTGTGTTGGTAAAGCTAAGTGTTTATGGATTATGAAAATATGAAATAACATTTCATATTAAGTTTATGTTGTGTATGCGGACAGAAGTACGAGAAAACATTTGGTGTGGTTTTTTAAGGCAATCACAGTTGAATAAATGGCCCGTCCGGACACTTGTACGTGTGTACAGGTTTTACCAAGTCCCAAGCAGATATTGACACACAGGTTGTACCGGTTTTGCATTCTTCAGCTACAGAACTTGCATTTATTGGAATACCGATAGGCTGTAATTTCCTTTACAACACTGAGACATTTTAGTTAGTGTACACTGGTAGCCGTTATTGTTTCAGTACAAAATGAAAAACGTTTAATAGAAATTAGAAGTGTACTGGTAGGCCTATGAGATGAGGATAAGTATATGATTAGTATAGCTTAGCGCTAGTTTGATATTGTTTGTTTTGAAATTCGCGAAAAGCTACATGAGGGCCATCTGCGCTAGCCTTCCCTAATTTAGCAGTGTAAGACTAGAGTGAAGGCAGCTAGTCATCACCACCCATCGCCAACTCTTGGGCTACTATTTTACCAACGAATAATGGGATTGACCGTCACATTATAACGCTCCCACGGTTGAAAGGGCGAGCATGTTTGGTGGGACCGGGATTCGAACCTGCGACTCTCAGCTTGCGAGTCGAGCGCCCCCTAACCACCGCTAATTTGAAATAAATTACTTTGCACCATTTATTCCCTTCACATAGTGAATAGTAAATAATAATGGAATACAAGTAAGTCTTATGGTTATATAGCTAGCACGAGCTATAGTGTGCATGAGTATATAGGCATATGTGTATATAAACTTATGAATTAAACTTACAAACAAATCCATTAGCTTGGACAAAGAAGTAATAGCTCTCAACACACAATTAAAATTCGCGAGTCTCGCGTGTTTACACAGAAGCCGATCTAAATTCCACTCAATGGCTCAGGCGATTTTAAATTTTACAAGTACTTTACAAGAAAACTACTTGTCAGAATTTTACGAAATTTTGCACAAATTTTTGTTTATCCCTGTATAATTTAACGGAAATATAAAGTCTAGATTTTGTTTTAAGTAAAACCAGCCCTGTAGGTCACAAACACTACTACTAGTAGAGTGAACACGGAGGAAGTAGTGATACTAATTTCAAAGCAATCTGAAAAAGGTTGAAATGATGGCTGAGGTTTGAAAATTAAACACGCGCGCCATAAAAACAAATTGGGTGTGAGATAATGAAGAAAACGAACAATATGGCCAGAATCGGCTAGGCTATATCTCGGCAATGGTTTTAAGGATTGGTTTCATAGTGTTAACTTCTAATAACTTGATGGTTTACAGTCTCGAATATCTATAGTGTAGTTCATTTGTATTGATTAAATGTTTATTATAATTTTAATTTCGATGTTTCAAAAATTGTAAAATCATGTTTTTGACATATTTATTAACTTAGTGGTATGAAATTACTTATTAATGGCATCCATCTATGAATGAAAACATAACTGCTATAATCATTTTAATCAACCGAGAAAAGAGGCCTCAACTAGCAAACAAGAGGAAATCCTCAGTAGCCGCGGCATTTGAAATTCTTTTAGGCCGGATTAGAGTAAATTAGACTGTGAGACTTTTCTCCCTCTTATTTATTAGCAATACTAACATACACATAATCATACACAAAAGTGACCAAATTACAAGTAACTCACACTTGTCCTATCGTTAATAAAACTGACAAACATGATACCAAAATAATTCTAAACCAAGTAGAGATTTTACTTTTTGAACGAGAAATGTTAATGTATGTCTTCAGTAATATTGATTGGTTTGGCCACATTCTGATATCAATTCTTTTAGTCACTGTTTGTATAACAAATAACTTTTTTCATGGCCGCGTTTTTTTTAACAGCCAAGCTGTTTTTCGTTTACATGTCATATCCTTTTTTTTTTTTTTGAAATACATATACCTTTATTAAACGTGTATTTAACGACAAAACATCCTTGCTATGTTAGCACTAGACATACATAACAAGTTAATGCCACACTTCAATAGTGAGTAACAGTCAAAACTTGGACAGTTCTGGCCAAAGCCTGTCAGTCAGCCGAAATTACTTACAAATATTATATATTAGTAGGTACATGTGAATAAACTGTGGACAGTAAACACCCCGAAACAAACAAAACAACGTTATGTCTAAACTCCAGATTTTTATACTTTTAATTGTTAGCATACTAAATTTAGGGCCTTGTTAGACCTAGTAGTTGATGGAGTAGTGTCGTTACCATATCGTACCTTGATATACTAGTTCTAAGGCAGGGATTCTCAACTTTTCCTCCATCATTAACCCCCTCGGCTTCATAGCCATCATAAAGGGACAGAAAAACAAGAAGGTCAGAAAAAAAAATATTATTCAGGCTTTGCACAAAAATAGCACACACACACATTCTTAGCATTCTCTCTCTCTCTCTCTCTCACACACACACACACACATTTTTAGAAAATGAAATTTAATTGAATTATTATTCAATCATCAGGTACGTCAATTATTT
>NW_013667587.1:0-34320 GCF_000517525.1 Limulus polyphemus
AAGTATATCTACTATAGATCAGATACTGATAAGTATATATACTATAGATCAATTGTTTGTTGTTAAGTACAAAGCTATATTATGGAATATCTGTGCTATGCCCACTGCAGGTAGTAAAACCCAATTTTTTGCATTATAAGACTTCAAACTGACCGCCGAGCCATCGGGGACAACTATAAATCAATCCACTCCAACAATGTAAAGACAGGTTCATAAGATTGCTTAACTTCTAGAATGAACAAGATTTTTAGTACAGGAGGAATTAAAAAAAAAGGAAAAGAAATCACTTCAGCCAACCTAAACATACAGAAGACAAATAAACAGCACAAACCACACAATCACGTTTAATATACATCAAACCACCTACAGAACACATAGCCACGTTTCCCTACGTCAGCGATGATCATACAGGAGACACATAAACAGCACAAACCACACAATCACATTTAATATACATCAAACCACCTACAGAATACATGGAGAAGAAAACACCCTTTATAACATTGCCAGTGGATTCCATTATATTGGAGAAACATCTATCTGCTCTAGCCCATCGTGTCAAAGAAAAAGACCATATCATGAAATTGAATAATACTAAACTAATCGGATATGAACCACACACACAAGAAAACGAAAGATAGAAGAAGCTTTCTACATCAAACTAACTGATAATAGACTCAGTAAACCCAGAATAGAAGTTAGCAAAAGCTAGATTACCCTCTTGAAAATATTCATTTAGTAAAACCCAAGTCTGGATCTCGGCCATTACCAATACATAAGTATCCATCCAAGGACTTACTTGAAGAAAATGGCAGATTAGTAGACGAAACATAGGGCTAAAGAAGAAATTAACTTGTATCTAATTATAAAAATAAACAAGTACGATAATAAGGAATACCGTTGAAAAAACTAGTTTATTTTGTTAGTTATTTCAAACACATGCAAATGTTTGATTTTGAATAGAGCATGTTTTAAAGATGAATTGGCAAAATCGTTAACTTTGCCAACCAATCAAATTGTTACTTTTGAATTCCTTACAAATATAAAATTGTAGTCACAAGATGGCGATTTTTACTTAGAAGCTTCTAATGATCGACCTGTATAGGTCATTAATTATATATATATGCAACTGGGAGTGTGTGTGAAAGTTCCGAAATCAAGTAGATTAAAATATGTTTATACTTTTTATTCAAAAGAAGTAAATGAAAAAAGAAATTTATCTGAAGAAGAGAACAATTTGCACGTTTTTTCTGTTTTCTTTCAAATATGCTACCGTATCTCGATTGCTCCAAATCTTAGTTTTCAGTTGATTCAGTTTTTGAGAATTGTTTAGGAAGTTTGAGAGCTACATTGGCAATAAATTGATTTTGAACTACACAAGTCGAGGTGCTTAGCCCAAAAATACCGACAAAGTCTATCATATAACTAATGAAACGATAATAACTCTTCCTATGATGCTACGTTTGTAACTTGATTTTAAGTCTTATTCGATTTCAGTTTTCTTTTAGAAAAAATAAAAATTCAGATAAAGATGAACTATCCTTAAGATAGAAAAAAAACACACCAGAAACAAAGTTGATTAAGTAAAAATATTGAAAATCTTTCTCGTCATATTAAGTTGACAATGCTTTAAAGCAGTAAAAAATCAGTTGAAACCACCAGCAGAAACAGAGTCGTAATCATTTTATTTTGTCCTTGCATTGCAAAAACATAAGAGCAATATGAAATTATATGTGTTTAATGGTTTAATTATCAAAATGAATAATGTATTTACAGTTCAAGCACAATACATCATACAAGTTAGTGTCTTAGATGATAAAATAACTTGTTTAACTTTAGAAGATTTTTTGTTATGACCTAGGTTATCGGTTGACTTCCATGGCCCGTGTAAAACACTGCAAGTTTGTTTTCACCTTTTATACTACAGACACATTCTTGTCTTTGATAATTTATTGCCAGGGAACACATAAACTGTAATTTGTCGACACAAAATTCATATAATTAAAAGTTAAGAATAGATATATGATGTTATTGCTTGCACAATAATTAGAACTGTTCTCTAGAAGTGCATTGTAAGCTCAATTGTTGTAACTCCAAACTCTTTACATGCAGCTTTACTGATTCCCAGACATAGAGGAGTTGAAGGAACGAATATTATAATATACAAGCAAGAGATATTGACCAATTAATTATCAAACTTCAATATTTTCGTTCAAATCGTTCGCCTTTGGAAGAGTTAAAGAATTGTAACTATATATATTCCTTAAAGTATCATCTTGATATGTTCTCATTGTTTGAAGAACCATTTTATTACAACCAATAACTTGTGTGAAAGAACAAGTTTGATTTTATGATAAGAATGTTGCTATCAGTAATTAGTGAGTATGTGTAGCAAATTATCTCTATAATGCTTCAATATAACTTCTTCATAAGAACGAAAATAATAAGTGTAATATCATTATGAATTTTTCCATGAAATTCAGTGATGATAGTGAATGGAAAAGATTTTGGTCATAAGAAAAATAATGTATATATGATTTTACAAAGTTTTATTACTGAAGATAAGGTTAAGTAAAACATAGCAAAGTACAGAACTGTGAAGACCATACAATCATTACCAGTTATTTTATATTCGAAACACGCCATGTTTCGTTTAGTACAGGCATTATTTCAGAAGCTTATAATGTCGAGGCATATAGAGAAAACGTAGGGTTTTTTTTTGTTTGTTGTTTACAAGGTACGACTTTTACAGTTAGGAAGAATATTTTTTAAAAGCTGTAATATGTAAAAAAATTCTTATTATCAGTAAGTAAACTCAGTTGAAACTATTAGCATTTATTTCTGAAGTAGCTACCTAAACGTGATGAGTTTTTTCAAGCGTTTTGAGAAATTATCAATAGGAACTTAATTTCGTGCCCTCTAAAGTACTACCCAGAGTTCTGCCATTGATTTCGGCCGCCTCTACTGTTTTTCTCGATCATGATAGTTCTCCCCTCCCCTCACACGCACACTCAACAGAATTGAGTTCTGGGCTCTATGGAGGTCACAATAAGCATACAATAACTCCCTCTGCTTCCTTTATATTAAGATATTGTTTTACTTCGTTTGCTGTATATTTGAGGTCGTTACAATACTAGAAAATGGAAATCTATATACTAAGCCACGTCCGAAAGGAATAGCTTGGTGAATGAGTATTTGCTTACTTCATCCAAAACATCATCAATATGGTAGAGATCACTAATTTCAGTTATGGTTAAACACCCCTTTACTGAGATGCTATCTCACGTATACTTTTCTGAAGGTTGCAGACAATTTTCCAATAATATCTCACAATTGTTACGACAAACACTAGCATCTTTTGGTTCAAAAAATCTTAAACTTTTTCTCATCCGACCAAAGTGCTCTTCTACACATATGAGTGCTCTGTTTTTCAGGTTTTTGCAAGCTTTAAGTCTCTTGTGTTTGTTGCGTTTCCGTAACAAATGTTTTCTTGTTTCAATTCACCGTTTCGTCCCTTCTTGATGCAACTTGCATCGCATTGTGTAATTTGGTTTCATCACAATCCGTGCATATTTGAAAGTAGAACAGTTATGTTAGAATAACGTGTTAAAAAATAGAACAGTCATGTTAGAATCACATGTTAAAGAATAGGTTATATACTTTTTACTAAAACAAGTAATGGCTATAACAATCAAGCAGAAATGGTTATAAAATTATTAGAATAGAAAATTAATAAATGTATGAATGCTATTTGATGCTAGACGTAAAAATAATAGTCACAGCATCACACATAAGAATTACATGTTCCAGTTTTCAGAAACATAATTATTGTCCAATATTCTTATGTCTCATGTTTAATAATTCATACTTAACACATCATATTAGAGGTACCTACATAAACAGGGGTTTTATATTAACATTATTACTTTATTTTATTCTGGACACTTATCCACACGATAACGTGGTTTTTAATTTATACATAATATGTGCTAAATATTTTGTCAACCACAATATATTTACAGTTTCATGTAATATTACAGTTCTCCAGTGGGACAGTGGTATTTTTGCGGACTTACAAAGCTAGAAACCGGGTTTCGAGACCTGTGGTGGGGAGAGCAAAGATAGCCATTGTGTAGTTTTCTGCTTAATTAAAACAAACAAACCAATAATATTTCAAACGTTGAGCCAGATTATCTTGTAACTGTCTATATTTATTTCTGTTACTAAAATTTTATAAAATTATGTATTAGCTGAACAATAATGTTTTCAGGGGGGGTCGACGTTTACTAGAAAGTTTTTAGTGGTATGTAAAACCCCCATTGATTTGAAGATAGATTAATAATAGTAATAATAAATTATATGTAGAGCAGTGGTTAATATGTGTTCCACTTTAATTTTATAATTGTTTCAAGTTATCTTAAAATGCAAATAATAAAAAGAAGTGAATAAATCCATAATGTAATTAATACACATCATTTAGTAATAATACAAATAGACATTTAGACGTGTAGTGTTTCCTATTTTGTTGTTATTTTAATAATAAATATTTTCAATAGCGAAGCAACACAAAGCTAGAAGACAGAAAAGACACTGTTCTAAATAGCACCAGAATCTGGAAACGATGCACAAAAAAGGTATTTTAAGTCGAATGTATATGGTGATTCATTTTAATTACAACGTGAATAGGAACATAAGGAATGTGATGAACGAACATATTTCTGTTTCTAACACTACGAAGTTTTGAAAATCGTACGATATATGGTAATTCGGTATTTCGAATCACGTAAACAATTTTACTTTGTAAAGAATTTACATATCACTAACAAATGAAATAAACTACCATATTCCTCAATTTTGCGGGTTGTAATTCAAGCTACAAAAGTTACATTCAAGTAGATTTATACAGTTTGTTCGTTCATTTAGGGTTGACGCCGCAAACTTCTCTCTGCCTATGTGTATAGTCATTATTCTGGAAAAATATATATTCCTTCAGTTATTTAGCATTAAATCTGTGCCAAAAATATTTGCTGTAACGAAGTTGAAAACAAACAGCAGTGGATCATTTCGTGAAGAAACTGAAGTGGAAAAAGTTTAGTGGCATTTGTTTGTTTGTTTAGACTTTTCTTTTTCTCGATTATTCTCGATTTTTTTTAGGTTGCTGTTGAAGTTATTATGGAATCTTGATGTTTACCAGTCTGGTGATCAAGCTTTTATCTACTTTATAACAAGACTTATGGTTATTAAATGTCCATCGGCTGTTTTTCTGTTCTGGAAATTTCATGCATAAAAAGTTACATAAAGAGTTATCTACTCATAATTGTACCTACTTTTGAATTGAAAGATTAGAGGGAAGGCAGCTAGTCAACAGTACTCACTACCAACTTATGGGCTGCTCTTGAGTAACTGAATAGTGAATTTGACCGTCACTTTTATAAAGTACCTACGGCTCCAATGTGTGGAATGAGTTTTTGGGTGAACAGGACGCAAACCATGAACTGATGGGCTTACAGTCTGAGCACATCAATCACTAGGCCACACCTAGCTATTTAGTGACATGAACTGAGCTGTTATTAAACAGATGAGAAGCAAGATAAAAAATAAATTGAAATATTAAATAAGTTATTATAATTTCATGTTTTAAGTAAAATACATCCTCTTTCGCTACCCAAATCTATTATTTAGTTCAACGATTATAAACTTATTAACTGTATTTCCTTCACTCAATTATTTTAGTTATTTGTAACATCACCTGCTCCATTGCTGACTTCACAGTTGAAATATCCTGAGCTTATATTACAAGGATTGTTTGGTCACAAGCATAAATAAATTACTTGTAAGAAGATACTGATGTAGTTTTCAATTTATGAGTTATAGTTGAATAAGAATAGAAAGAAAATTACTACTGCTACTACTAATGTTGACTGAATAGTCTTATCCCAGTAACACCAGTCAATGTGTTCATTTTATAACCCTAACATTACTTCAGTAAGATTAATCAGAGTTAATATAGTGATTCTACCTGTAGAAATTCATACAAGTTTAATTAATGATTGCATTACGTACAGTTTGTATTTTGCTATTTGCTATATACAGAATTATCACCCTCAAATACAGTTAATATCCTGGGTTCGCAGTCCCGTAAACGTGAAACGTAAAACAGGTGTATTCATATGACCGAAACATACAAGGAACAAGTGGTGTGCCTTTATCAATATATAAGCTTTTAAATTGGAAAAGCTTTGTTAAATTTAACACATAAAGTTCTTGTATGAAGAAATTCTAGTAGTTTGAATGAATGTCAAAACACCCACTAATATATTTGTTAATTAAACATAAAATGTTTGGAATAACACCTGTTTCAACAGCTATAAATGTTGATCCATTTATTGTAATTTAATCACATCAATAAATTAAACAACAATTTAATGTTTAGTGAGAAACCTAATAAACTCTTAGCACTGTTTGTTTCATTTGCTTCGTGACTAACTTCATTTGTAATAAGAATGCCGATTCGAATTTTATTTGGAGTCAGCCCATATCAATATATTTAACACTTAAATTATTAAATATTCTTAACTTTGGTTCTTGTAAATGAATTAAGTAAGCTATGATCTTGCACTTTGAAAAGAATACTCAAACGTAGTAATGTACATACCTTAAAACTTTAGTAGAGAAATTGTACTTGCACAATTAATTCTGATTTATTTTGGCCAAAGATATTTAAATCATTCTTTTGAAATTCTTCCTATGGCTATTACTTACTTTGGTGTTTCAGTGTTAACTAAGCTGATAAAATCAGTGTGAAACAAAACATGTGAACTTTAAGAGTCATGCATTTCTTGGTGTGTGTTAAATTCACTGTCGTATGTCGTTCATTCTTGGCAAGTAAGACTTAGAAAAGCGGAAAAGTAGCCTATTTTAGGGGCCGATGAATTCTGATTTACTTCTTGACGTGTATATCTGAAGACGGATGTAATGGTGTTCTTTTATAGACGACCATATATAGAGAGTCACGTGTCAGACTCTTAACAATCTCTAAAGAAGAATCCACATTCAAAATATTATTATTCAATGATCAAATTCTGGTAAAGCGTCATGTGAAAATTAACTTATGGTAGGTTTATTCTGAAATAAAGCATATATTGTTTTTTTTACGCATAATACTATCACAAAGACATTAACAGACATTTTGATCAGTCAAGTTATACATATTCCATAAAGCGTGTATTGTATTCTTTAAACGCAAGACTATCACAGAAACGTTAATGGACATTTCTAATAAATCAGGCCATACATACTGCATTTCACAACATAAGTGAATCTGATACTAATACATGTTCATTTATTCAAATACTACAACCGAAATAGTACATATAGTTTTGAATATTTATCAATAAGGTATACCGTTTAGCTGAATTTGTGTTTTACGGAATAATTAGCGAATTAGTGTTAATTACAAATATAGCACTGCTTTCATTTATTACGCTACAATTAGAATTTCTGTGTGCGACTTGCAGCGAATATTTAAGGTTGTTGTTTCAAAGAAATATAACATCGCTTGGCAAATGTCGAAGACTGTGTACAATGTAATGTTAAGATTCATTCACGTCAGCAGTGGAAATCGTTGTTATCGCTCTACTCACTGAGTATCACTGTAAGTATCAATTTTTATCTACATTATTTACTGTATTTTTAGTATTTCAATTGTACGAAGATGGCAAAAATTTTATTTCTTATAAGAAAAGCAACGTGAAAGTAGTTAGTTTAGTTATTTTTGATAAAAAATGTACAAACGGATTAAATTTATACAAATTGTGGTATATAATAATAAAACATTTCTCGATACACCAGCATTCAAGCTAGAATGTACAAATTTGATGTAGAAACTATTTGCTCAAACTCCACAGGTTACTTTTTTTTTAGTTTGAAAAAATCTCCAGACTTTTTTATAATTAGAACTATTACATATAGGAATAGGTCAGCAAGATCATTTGAATAACACTGGCCAACAAGTCATATTTCTCAGATATAATTATAGATGTGATAGATAGCCCTTGGGACACTGATTCCAAATCTGTTTTTGGTTTTCCTCTAGCACGTCAAGTTTTGTGATGAAACCGATTAAATTTGAAAGGTTATTGCCTTAATTTAACTTGTTGTACATTTCTTTTCTCATAAGTGTGTACTGTATTACTTTAACCAAGTGTATGGTGTGTATAACGTTTATGAGAATTTTACTGAAAAATGAATAAAGTTCTAACGTTAACTAACCTAATGTGTGATTATTACCTAAATTGTGCTGAAATTAACATCAGTCATATTTCGATAATTAGATGTTCCAGAAGAAAATCGAAAACAGATTTGGAATTAGCATGCAAAAAAAGCGTGTTTTGACGGGAGAAAAAGTTCGATTTTGTCGACCAGTGTAATAAAATGCATTTGGATCGAATAACAGAATAATTCTGTCTGCCCATTACAGAGAACTATTGTTTCGTAAAGTATATTACATGTAATCTACTCTGGCACAGCCTTAAAAAAGTAGGAAAAACATTCAATGTCGTATGTTTTAACCTTGAGTACTTAACTATGATTTTATGTAACTTGTTACTGCTATCATAAATGCATACTTTCACAATGCTCATAAAAGTTCTTTACGTGACCTTAACGTTGTTATATCTCTAAAGTATGATTTATGATATTTACATAACTGCTTTAATAACTTCACAATGCTCATAAAAGTTCTTTACGTGACCTTAACGTTGTTATATCTCTAAAGTATGATTTATGATATTTACATAACTGCTTTAATAACTTCACAATGCATTCTTGTAACAGTTAATTTGTTTTATTTCGACAGATTATTATATTATTTACTGCAATATCATATTACCGCTAACATACCACAGCCTGTATAGCGTTTTCTATAATAAACAATACATAGATAGATTTACAGAGTAAATCTTCGTACCTCTTGAAACTCGATTTTAAACTATGTACTTGTTTTTATCGCAAGAGAATATTATGAAAAACATATATATACAGCTAACATAGCACAGGCTGTATAGCGGTTTCTATAATAAACAATACATAGATAGATTTACAGAGTAAATCTTCGTACCTCTTGAAATTCAATTTTAAACTATGTACTTGTTTTTATCGCAAGAGAATATTATGAAAAACACTCCTTTGAATTTGGTATGTCTAGAATAATTAGATAAAACTTAACAAAGTTATCGAATGCAGCATGTCTTGTCAAGCTGACGCAATAAAAATGTCCGTTTTTTATCGTTCTAGATCGTTCTAAGGTATCAGCTGTCGAGAATGCGCACTGATTCATGGCAAATCAATATTGCATCATACATCCTCAACACTGACGAGTGAGCACGTGATTAGAGTACACGAACTACCTTAGAGCACCTGAATTAGATTATCTAATGATAATGTATTTTCATAAGTCAGCAGTATATCTTCGACAAAAACACAGGAAACCAGGAAATGACACGTGAATATTGAAACATAATCTTATTATATTTCTTAAATTATGATGTTGTTTTTGGGAAAGCAAAATTTGTTTAGGAGTCAGTCAAGAAAAATATGATTACGCTATGATACTTGTTGAAAAACAAATGACATATCATATCTTAAGTTGTGACATAAATAGCCTGAATTCACAACTCTTGATAAATTATAGAAGATAGGCATTATAAATTATAAAATTATAGGCATAAATTATAGAAGATAATATCCCTACTATGACTGGTAGGGATATTAAAATAATTCTAATTTCTTAACGCTTTTCAACAGAAGATGATTCTGTAAATTATTTAATAGGGAAGTTTCGAACGGGTAAACTGCCTTATATCAACAATAGATGCGCAGGTTGTTCCTGTGATACAGCTAGCGATATCATAGAATACTCCCCCACTTTAAGATGTGGGTGCCTTAGATGATTAAATGTCAATCCTTTTGCATGGATGGTGGGCGGTTGGGTGATGCTGACTGGTTACTTTCCTCTGGTCAGTGGTTCAGAATTAAAGGCTGTGGCAGATAGCCTTAGCAGCTTTGTCATAAATGAAAAAAAAATATCTGTTTCAAAAGGAGACATCTGTTTAAATCACATGGCTAAGTCACTGAATTTTACATGGTGACGAGGTTAAGGTTAAGGTTAATTGAACTACTAGAATACTTTCATACAAAGATAATCTCAGTTATTGATAGCTTTAATACTTTTAGTACAGCTGATATAATTGAATGCATTGTATATCATATAACATCTTGTTTGTTGAAGTTATTGAAGAAAATAAACTTTGTGAACGATCCTTAAGATATAAAATTAAAAATAATGGCATGGATATCATCCATTATTTACTTTTCAGGTCTTTGTAGATAAAAAAATAAATAAGAAACTGATGTATAATATGATACATTACCCTAGATGTTCTGGTGACAAGTATGCCTTATGTCTTGACTGCTTTTAGTGGAAGGCCCTCCTTAAAGTTCTTGACGTTTATTGTAGAATAGGCGCGAGATAATCGCCCTAAGTATGATGTATCCTTATTCCCTGTATAGAGGGACAATCCCGTGAATTCTAAACAGTAGCCCAATATGCCACATAGAATCACGAATAATAAGATATACCTAGTGATAGAAGGCTTTGTTTTTGCTTTTAAAGCGGTTCTCTTTATATTTCTTTTTACTTTAACTCAACACTGGGAAAATGTAAGGGCGGTACCTGTCACTTATTTTTTTCACCGCTGATAAAGATTCGGTATTTCTTTGCTGGAACCGCCAAGACACGTAACATACACAAACATATCAAAGTGTAGAAAAACAGGTGTTCAATGCTTTACGTTGAAGTTTCTTTATATCTCCAATAACAATCATTCCGCGATGTTAAATTTTTTGGCAATTTTTAGTGCTTGGCAACTTGCCGTTAGGCTTTCCACAGTTACTGTTGGTATAAGAGATTTTATCAAATCAAACGATAGGCAGCAGCACAGAAAAGTTTCAAAAGAAAAGTTTAATGTTGATCTTATTTATTGTAACTGTAATTAGTAAATCTGAGACCCAGTCTGGTTCTGCAAAAACATTGCTGCATATCATTAACTTCTGATCAAAGCAATATATCGGCATAGATGAAAACTCAAAATTAACCTAGTAATGATTATAGCACCTCTCTTACATATAGTGATTAAATGATTGCATTGATTCAACAGTTGACTATTTCACCGTCAGCGATATTTCCGGCTCTAGGGCCAAAACTATGTCACGAGGTTAGACCAATTTAGGTGTTTTAGGTAAGTTTAGGAAATTTGTGTAACCTAATTTTCATTCTCTGAGTATGTCCAATTGTAGTTATACAAGATTAACAATATTATTTCTCGCTTTGCACGTTGCTGGACCTTTTTGCCTTTTACCGGGATTTAGGGTAAGATGGTTATGAGGGTCACGTTCATAGAATGACTCCTCCCTCCATAGGGTAGGATGAAAGCTCATGTATATAAATTATACTACAGTGCAGCCAGTAGTTAAAAATAGAAAGCTATTAAAGTTTGTAAATATTTCTTTAGCCATTTTTGATCGCGTCCATGGATAGATACACTTAAAACATATATCATTTTAATCTTGTTTTTATCTGTTAATGTACAAAAATCCATATATGTCAGAAATAGTTCGATTATAATTCATATATATATATGTGTGTATTTGAGTTTTTGTTAATATTGTTAGGTGATGCTTAAAGAAGATTTGAGTAGATGTTTAATATGGGATTTGTACATACGTCTATCATGTACAGTATAGTTGCTTAGTTCCATAAAGACAGTGTTTTTATCAGGTTCTTCTTGAAATAGCTTACTTGCATACTGTAAAACTTAATGGGGTTCTTCGTAGGCTGCGCACAATAGTGAATTTCAAATGGTTTGTAATTTTGAAAGAGTTGTTTCGCAAACTTTTATCTCGGCTGTAGTATTTAATTACAGGTCTATTTTGTATATATTAAGTATGTTATCTGCACATATGCCTCTTTTATTGCCACTTCTAACGATATTTAGTCTTCTTCCAGTTTTGTATTTATTTTTTTATGATTAGTCCAGGTGATCATAAAGTGACACCAGGAAATTTAGCTGAAGCGGCTACTTGAAGAATGGTTTCGTAGGGCCTACAGATAAAATTTTGTTTGATATTTGACTTTTCTTTCTTTCGCTCTCTCTCTTTGAACAGTAAAACCTCGCGGTTGTTCATCGTAGTCTAGGATCACTCAAGGTATTACCACTTGGGAGAGAATACAAACGACATGAAGTTATTTAATTTATTAAAAATGCTAAAACATTAGTTGAATACAAACTATCCTCTGTATTATGTATTAATTCTGAAGATGTCGAAGAACTGCCAAATCGTCCTATATAAAGATGGTAAACATTGTTTTTCGAGAAGTATAAGTATCTGTATGACATGTGACCAAACGAAAACTACTACTAGCTAAAAAATATAGTAGCCTGTAATACAAAATAAAATAGGAATATGTGACGAAACCTTTGTTGTTGTTGTTTTTTAGAACAGTTATCTGCGCTCTGTCCCCCACGAGGAATCGAAGCCTGAGTTTTGTCGTTGGGTCAATTTAACGTTAACCCACAGGCGAATATATGACGATAAATAAAATATAATGTTAATCATTAGATTAGTTGTATGTTGTTATTCGTATTTGTTGTCAACCAATAACCCAAGACATTGGAACAAACAGCTTTATATAATTCTGATGTACTTGATAACGCTGAATTAGAATATCTCTTACTTTTGCGAAAACAAAAGGCTACAAATACCAAGAGATATTCTGGTAACTACCTTTACACTATTAGATACTTATATATATATATTGCAACATGAACAGTAGTAATTAGTAATAAAGTGTATAAAACTGTAAAAGCCTGTTTCTACTGTTTATTGGAAGTATGATGATGATTCAGTGGTTAAATGTTTTGATTGACATTCCAGCGACTTGCATTTTATTTTTCAAATGGTCAAAGTAAATGTAATAGTACGTTTTTTTTAAACTACTGTGTCGGATAACATGTCATATTTCGTCCCCTATGTTGTCAAATCCAAGTAACTATTATATTTTAATTTTAAAAGTCACATTTTCTAAGAAGTGATCTTCAATCTTTCAGCAACTTATAGAAATGAGAACAGCTTAAGGACATTCTTCTAGACAAATGTCTGGAAATAAAATAAACAACCCCAGCCATATGCGTTGTAAATACATCAGAACAAATTTGTTTAAATAGCCTCATATGTAACCTGTTTACAATAAAAATATAATTATAGTAAAACTGTATAGAAGCAGATAAATAATGTTTTTAATGGTGAGATTAGTTAATTTTAACTATTCTTGTTAAGCCTTTATGAATATGTATCTTTGGAATCGTATCATCATTCTTATTAACTGAACCGTGTGTTGTTGTTTCAATGAAGATCATTTAATTGCAATTTTAGCTTTACTATCTCCATTCTGATATTATATTTCTTTTGTAATATCGAAAAGCGAGATTCTAATATCGTACAAGACAACATCACGACGACTGTGCTGCCTGACATATAGTAGAGTCTAGCAATAAATAAGTAGACACTCTCCCATGCCCCGATAATACTAATCAACTATCTCCATGACGACATATACAAATACCTACGATGCATAAATACTGGAATAGTTTGTTAAAGCCGGAGTATGCAAACATCCATGTTAGAACGAAAGTTTCCGGGGACTAACCACATTTTTACGAAATATCGGATACTTAGAGGCGGACAGAGTTAGCGAAGCATCACCAGATCAGTTGCAATATTGCTGTCCACAGTGAATAGCATTACAATGCAATTCCGGCCATGGAAGTATAGAAAATGACCCGTGTCAAACGGCCACTACTTTTGCAGGTCCAGCTGTGCTATGGCCTACAATGGCAGAGTAGCTAGACGGAATCCACTCTTTTATAATATCGTACGTCAATGACAGTGAGCATCACAGACGTTATCACATCTTCCCGCCTTTTGGGGCACTAATTTGTTTCCAAAAGTCCAAATTTACTCTATTTTCAGGTATTGAACGCATCAGATTTTAGCGAATATCCTCCCTGGTATTTATATTGAACTGAAAAACACGACGTATTTATTTTATAATGTTAAGTGTTTTCAATGACGAAGAACCAAACTTTGAGAGTAATAATGGTTGGAGACGGCTTGAATGGGTAATGAAGTAAAACTTTAATATAAGTTTAACATAACAGCCAATGTACAACGTTTCGACAAGGTTTTGTCATCATCAAATACAAGTAGTTTATACTGACACAGATATATATATATATACAGTATGGAACAAAGAGATCACATGATCGGATACTGTTGCACGACTTAAAAGAGTTATCTTGGCACCCCAGGGTGTTAGTTTAGAGTAGGGTTGTTTTGTTAAATTAAGATGGATTCCTTGATTTTTCGTTTGTTTATGTTTGGTTCGTTGTTTAAAATGACTGTGTTTTTAATAGATATACTATGGTTTATTGAGTTGCAATGGTGGAAAACACGGGACGGTTTTTTCATTGTGTTCTGTGAACCTGGTTTCCAATTTTTTTCCTGTTTCCCCGATGTAGAATTCTGGGCAGTTATTGCATATTATTTTGTAAATGACGTTGGATTTTGTGTGATTCTAAATAATTTTTGTTTAGTAACGATTTTAATTTAGGGCCGGGTTTTTAAAGAATTTGGCGTTGACAGGAATTTTGTGTTTAATGGTTAGTTTTGTCCAAGTGTGGATTATTCTTGAATTGGTTTCAGGGACAAAAGGTAAACTGTAGTGTAATGTTCTCATAACCAGAACAACCAGTAGATATAGGTTTGATCGATCATATGTGGCCCACTTTTATCGCTCTCTGCGCAAGTGCTTTAAACAACTAACTCCTATGAACACCCTCATTCAAGTTATTCTCTATAAGTGGAATCCAATCCTACAAGCCAAGATTTCAGATCATAAAAATACAATGTGTAACCGTATTTATGTATTAAATACACTTGTACCTTACGTTTAATATTTATCTAATGAGACGAAATTCCTTCTATTTGAAAGAAAAATTTCAACCTTATGGAAAAAAGAGCTTGAATATCTAAATAATAAAAAGTTCAGCCTAAAAATAAAACTTCAGTCACGACCTAAATTAGCCAATAAATACATCCGAGTAAACATAAATATGTTCTAAGTTTCATTTAACTTTTCTCACGTTATGGGTGAATAGAAATAACATCATTCTCAGTTTTACTGAACGTTCTGAGCTCTTTATGTAGCACCCATTCACTGACCAAAAGGCTAGAACGAAAAGTCATTAGGATTCTTAGTACATCTTGTTATATTACACTTGAAGTTCTGTCTTTCGTACTAGCCATACAAAGGAATAAGAGCGTTGCTCAGGTAAAATGAAATAAATATTTAATATTGCAGTTGAAAAGTGTTAGAATGAATGTGAACAATCTTTAAAAATATAAAATAAGGCAAAGAGTAAAACACAGTTAAAATTAAGTTGTTTTTACTATCATTTCCACTATTTTCTACACAGAGTCGCATGTTTATATAGATTTTAAGAAACATGACCCAAATACATGAAGTAAACCAACAGAGAAATGTCGATTTAAACAATTTTAGGTTGAAAACTATATATTCCAGACAAACTAATTACGAGTACGGTATACTAAAACGAACTTGGAGACTCAACATGTCGCTACAGTAGATGTCACCACATCTGGGCATGCTCTATTCGATGACCATGCATCTTACTAATAGCCCTGCCGTATAGTTTCTATTTCAAAAGGCTTTGTCGTAAGTCTTTCATGTTCAAAGCACATCACTAGTCCCTGAAAGTTTTCCATAATCTGTCTAATATACGAAGACGACAGTTTTCTAGCGTTTATTTCGACAATCCAATCGCACAGAAATCAATAGATGTTGCGTCTGGAGACTTGGCCGGTGCATCTTTGTATGGAATATCATGAATATCCGTTTCATTTTCTAGCCACATGAGGTATGTAACGGTCGAACCGGAACTTTGTGGAAGCAGATGCTGTACTCGCGAGTTGTGTTCCTTTTTTCCTGACCGAGATCATTCTTGATTATGTTGTGTCCTGTTGCCTGGGGCACGCGGATGATTTTCGTGGATTCTCACATTTTACAAAACGCCTCACTTTGCTTACAATAACGACTTGTTGTAGGTGTTTTAGTGAATGGTTCTGGTACAACAGTTGATCCACGTTCATTTGTTTTCCACTGTAATAATATCTCCAAAAATTGTCAATCTGAACACATCTGTATAATCTAAGTCAATGAATATTTTGCGTCGGAAAGGGCTGTTATACATCTTTCCAAAAGCGATCAATATTTGGTGGCATCTCACTACCTATGAAACACCGAACGATATCAAATTTAGTTCTGATACTTTCCTTTCCACTATGACTTGTATCGGCTGTGGTTGTCACGTGAATTTCTGATTTGCATACTCAAAATCGTTTTAATATAACCTTCTGTGAAACTTAATGTGGTTGAAAATAGCACTTAATTATTCTTTAAAACACCAGTTACTTTCATCTTGTAACATGCCATTGAAAAGTTAGTGTCATATTATTCTTATATCGCTATACTACGAATGACTATTATTAATCAGCAATAGAAAGTTTAATTATATAATAGTTATCCGAAATTAAAGCTAAATTATACTTGTTAACATTCTACAGTTGATAAAGTCCTCATTACAGGGTCGACACAGTGGTGAAAATCCCAATGTAATATGGCTTAATAGCGAAACATAATTTTCTTTAAACATATTAATATCCCTTCGAAGTAGCATATTCCGCGAACGTTCTTAGACAAGAGCTCAATCTTAATCAATTTGTAATCAGTTAATTAAATTTGAAAAATCTAAATTTAACTTTTTCTTTCTCTCAATTACACTTGGTAAGAGCAGACTCTAGATTGTGATACAAACTGAATTTAATATATATATATATTTGTTTATTTAATAGCTTTGCACATAATTCTTAGGTTTACACTCAGTGATATATAAATATGAATGCAGTATGTTTGTGTGTGTGGTTATTTAGTACGTGTATTCGTAATTCATGAATAAGATTTAGAAATTCATTTAGAATTACCACACAAGTTAAAATCTTTGATGAAAATGAGATATGATTAAAGAGGTAACCGGAAATCTTATTTTCAAACAGCATACCTTTGTTCATCTCTGATACATATTGGCGTAATATTGTTTCTTTGTTGTTACGCACACAGCTACGCTATGGACTATTTGTGCTGTGCCCCCAGAGAAAATCAAAACCCGATTTTTTGGTGTTATAAGTCCTCAGAGGTGCTATTGGCTCACCGGGGGTTTCCAATTACTTAATATAATGCACGTGAACCAAATGCGAGCTTGGATTTTTGAACACCTATCATTTTCGATTTTCTTCATTTTTTGATCGAAAGTTACCCATAATTAAGAATTTATCTACACATTCGATAGTAATTGTTTGGACGAGAATAAAACACTCATTAATCTGAGCGAAACAAACGAAATATGTCTTTTATATTTGTGTATCAAATAAATTAGTAAGTGTATTTTGTTTTTGTTATTCCTATCTAATTAATCACAACAAATGAATGCACATGATGTATGATCAGACAGAGAATGATTATGTATTAGTTAAAATATTTATATCTTGATAGCAAAATGAAAATCAATAACAAAGACCTGTTTATTACTCTGTGGAAGACAGTTTAATCCGCACAACGTCCTTTGCTTTTAACTACATATAAAGAGTAATTTCTTTACACCCCTTACCAGAAACGTTTCTTATAAGCAATAGACAATGGCTATATTAAAATTTTACTAGCCAAACTGAAAGTTAATTTGAAAGTATCTCAAGTTTTAGTAAAGAACGGAAATTAAGTTTTAGCTTCCTTCGTCTAATGTGTTTTAATCCACAATATTGTTTTCACGTTTTTTTTAAGACATGCCTGCCTAAAGTTTCTCATTAAACCCTGTGATTACTATAGGGTTCGTTGTCGCTGTGCTAAACAGACATAGCTATGGGCACTCTTTACATTACAACTTCCTTTCTCATGTATCTCTGATATTTCGATTCGAGATGAATATTAAGAAGACTTTTAAAGGACATTTCCCTCACGTTTCAGAATTAACATATTGAAACTCATGAAAGTAGATACATTTATAAAATTTATAACACTGAAAACCCGACAATTAAAATAATTGTACACATTTACTTCTAAGTTATGTTTTCAAATAATATCTACAGAGTTATAGTTTATCTTGTATTTTTACTTTCAATAAACACTGAACGCCGAGTTCGAATCGATAACTTACGAGAACTACTGTGAAATCTTTTCTCCTGCGAGCTACATGAAACACGTTAAAAGAGGAACAGGTGTAGGAACGAAGACATTAAATTCTAACACGAAAACAAAAAACGATAGAAACTAGCTTGTTTATGATTCCTTAGCCTGTTCTGAAAATGTAAAGATGTTGGATGTGTCCTCTTATTCGTTTGTAGTATACAACAGCTTGTCTGAAATACACAATTCTTGGTCCCAGTCCTACTATGTAGTGTCAAACCTTCTAAACCTGTAAGTGACAGAATTCTTTGTGCCAATCCTACTCTGTAGTGTCAAACCTTCTAAACCTGTAAGTGACAGAATTCTTTGTGCCAATCCTACTCTGTAGTGTCAAGCCTTCTAAACCTGTAAGGGACAGAATTCTTTGTGCCAGTCCTACTCTGTAGTGTCAAGCCTTCTAAACCTGTAAGGGACATAATTATTTGTGCCAGTCCTAATCTGTAGTGTCAATCCTTCTAAAGTGTAAGGGACAGAATTCTTGGTACCGGTCCTAATCAGTAGTATCAAGCCTTCTAAACCTGTAAGGGACAGAATTCTTGGTACCAGTCCTAATCTGTATCAATCCTTCTAAATCATTAAGAGTTACTTTTTCTTTATATTATTGGGCAGGGCATGGCAGGGCCAGTGGTTAGTGCGAGGGTTGCTGTTTGAAGGGTTTCGGTTCGAGTCATGATGTTTCTGAACACATTTTACACTTTCATCTGTTTGTGTGCGTTACAAAAGTGGCAGTCTTCTATTATTCGGAGAAAAAAAGAACTTGGCAACGCTCTCCTGGCGGCAGATGTTTCTGACAGGCAGCCCCCCCCCCTTTGTTAGTAGTTCAAAATTAGGAACGACGACACTTGAATCCCATAAGTTTTTAACCCGGCTATTAAGCATATGTCTCGTTTTCACGAAAAAAAAACCATCACAATTTATAATTTATTCCCTAAAATTATTGCTTTATGAGGACGCGGGGAAAAGCAGATATACAATTTGGAGATGGTTTGAATTGGTAGTGAAAGAAATTTTATTACAAATGTACAACGTTTTGACAAGTATATGACGTCATCAGGAACATAAGCTTGTCAAAACGATGCAAATTTGTAATAACATTTTCTTTCACCCATCCAAGCCGTCTCCAAATTTTATTTTCTAAACATTGGGTTGCTTGTCATCAAATTTGAAGACAGATACGCAGTTCCCACAGCTGATTATGTTTTTACATTAATGAAAGTTGAGATTATCGTATAAAATCTGCATGTGTTCAAATTTATATTTCCCAGTTAGTATTGAGTAAGGAGTAGATACAATTGATTAGTCTGAAAAATCAAAGTACCCATCTAAGCACTATCAGAAAAGTTAACTGATTTTTGAACTTATATTGTTTACAGATACAGTACTTATTTACAAAAAGTGATAATGTTTACATCCATTTTCCAATAAAACGTTTAAAAGCATGTCGTAATTATCGCAGTTAATATCTTGGAACGATCATTTAATGAATGACTTGTTTGATCATATAAAAATATGTGACACTTTGTTAAAAACAGTATTAGAATACATTACGTGTGTTTATTAAAACTATTTTATATTTATTGAGAATAGGCTTCTAACACAAATTATAGATTTGTTTGTTTGTTTGTAATTAAGCACAATGGGCTATCTGTGCTCTGCCCACCACTGGTATCTAAACCTGGATTCTAGCAGTGTAAGTCCGCAGATATACCGCTGTGCCACTGAGGGACTAACTGTAGTTCTAGTTGTACCTTAAAATAAACTGACTCCAGTCCACCTTTTTTTTATAATTTAATAACAATGTTAATTGCTGTTTTGCGTTTTGAACTAATTTAGTAGTCTCTATGTGGTTAGGAATATGTAAAAACAAACCTATACAAATAGCGGGTATTTAACCAGTATTCTAGTTGTACGCTGTTTAAAATGTTTCATAAATAATATATAGCTTATACAAAAGTTATTCATCTATACAGAAAAATTCATAAAGGCAGTGTCGGTGTTGACTAGACACTTTATTTCACTACTGTGAACAAGAAGATTCAGATATGTTCTCCATAGCTCGAGGTTCTCGTTATTTTTATACCAATGAAAATATATCATTCGTAACTTATCGAAAATATTATAAGTATGAATGTGTGTGTGTGTGTATAAATGGTTTTATTTCAGTGAGGTTTTCCTTGTTTTGATTTGCGTTACCTGGAGAAGGGGAGCGCCATCTATAATTGTTTGTCAATAAATGAAAGCTAATTAAATGGTTCTTAATTTCTCAAATTGTTATATTCTAACTTTTTAAGCATTATTGATATTCTTTTGATTATATCTTCTCCCTGTTCACAGGTAAATGACTTTCTTGATACGGGGCATAACCAAAAACACTTGAAACTTTCTGTTTTACAGCATCAAAAACACAGATAGGCGTAAAATTAAAGAAGCCGTTCTAATGCAACAATTAAAATGCATAAAATGGCAAAAGTTAATTTGTATTTATCTTAATTTTCCTTAATCACATGACCACACCAACTTGGTTTATTTTTTATGTTTTGCTGTCGATGTTTTACGTTCTACCTGACGATGCAACGTTAAGGTGGTGAAACGTTGGATATATATAGTTTTAAACATTCCTGGTGGTTTAC
This sequence comes from Limulus polyphemus, assembly GCF_000517525.1. Lineage (NCBI taxonomy): Eukaryota > Metazoa > Arthropoda > Merostomata > Xiphosura > Limulidae > Limulus > Limulus polyphemus. The sequence continues at coordinate 21,064 of NW_013667587.1, forward strand.
CGTTAACTAGGTGAAACGTTATGATATATTTTTAAACACTTCTTATCATGCAGCTTCAACGTGGTGAAATGTTGTGATATATAGTTTTAAACACCACAATTTAACTATTGACTTTTGGTTCTCCTGAAACAAGGACTAATTAAAGAACACAAACATACACATGAAATACATGATAACAATTACAGCGAATTCCATTCCTACAATTAACTGGGACTAAGGAAGGAAATTAGAGCATTGACATAAAAATATATTTTGTACATGTTTACCTATAAAACACAGTAAGTAGAAAAGTAAAAAAAAAGAAATCTGATAAAGTTTTATTTGTAGTTAAGCACAAAGGTACACAAAGGGCTATCTGTGCTCTGCCCACCACGGGTATTGAAACCCGGTTTCTAGCGTTGTAAGTCCGCAGACATGCCGCTGTGCTAGTGGGGGGGGGTGAATCTGATAAAAATTAATAAGTATTTTAAAAAATATATAGCACTTGGAGTTGTTAAAAAGCGAGTTATTTACAGGCAGAGAAATGGTTAGACCTTTAGGTTAGGTCATGCTCTTGATATGTCAGAGGTTATGGATTCGACCTCCTCGTGGAAGATGGAAGGGAAACTAGGTTAACACATAGCCTAATCCAAGAAAAATATTTTTTTTATTTGTTTTTTACATTGCCTGTCACCACTTTCTATTTTCTCCTACTAATTTTCTTTTTCAATATTTTCTTTCACCTCAACCTACGCGCCTTTACTTCATTGTCACTGACGTCATTTGTCTGCTCATCTTGTAAACACATCCTTGGATATATATATATAAATATAAACAAATGATAGAGCTTAACGATAGGAACTTCACACAAATGATACAAGCAGCATTGCAGGAATGTAGAAGAATCGTTTCTAGAGGTTACAGCATTCAACCATTTCAGCTTAATCCTCACAAAATCAGCAAGAAAAACAAATCCCCTTCAACAATCCTTTCAAAATTTTATAAGTAAATTAGGGACCTGTTAAACATCTATTATATCCCAAATGATATAATATAACGAGACTTAAAAAAAACATTACTAATGGTTATAGACGCACGTTATCAAGTGTTTATGTATGATATCTTATTTTTCTTTCACCTCAACCTACGCGCCTTTACTTCATTGTCACTGACGTCATTTGTCTGCTCATCTTGTAAACATATCCTTGGATATATATATATATATATAAACAAATAATAAAGCTTAACAATAGGAATTTCACACAAATGATACAAGCAGCATTGCAGGAATGTAGAAGAATCGTTTCTAGAGGTTACAGCATTCAACCATTTCAGCTTAATCCTCACAAAATCAGCAAGAAAAACAAATCCCCTTCAACAATCCTTTCAAAATTTTATAAGTAAATTAGGGACCTGTTAAACATCTATTATATCCCAAATGATATAATATAACGAGTCTTAAAAAAAACATTACTAATGGTTATAGACGCACGTTTTCAAGTGTTTATGTATGATATCTTACTTTTCTTTCTTTATGTTTCTTAGTGAATAATTCTAAAATAATTCATATTTACTAGAAACATTGAAATAGGTGATACCAAGACGTTGACTATAAAAAAGATAGTAATGAGTTTAATGTAGTAAGTATTATAAATATAAAATAATAAACCCTAAATTATCGAAGGAAATATACAATGATGAAGTCTTGGAATTGATTTAATTTCATTAAATATTTCAAAATCTTTTAGGTTTTAATTATGAAACACAACAGGATGGTATTGCATTTTAATTAAACACAAAATACGATAATCATATTGTCAAAAAATGCTTAAAATTGTATGAAGTTGTATAACTAGCCAGTTTGAAAATTATAGCCTCACCCTCAGTATTTTAAAGAATTTATGGACTTTATATAATCAAAAATAAGTATTGCTCACACAGGTAATTTGCAATGGAAGCTATAGCGTGCGTGATGCAGTATTGGTCGTTTTAATAATGAGTTAATGCTCGAAATATCAGGGACTCTTTCTTGGTTGAGACAATCAATATACATGGAAAAACAGGAAAAAAAAGAACATATTTTTCATGATACAAATTAATACTTTCTGAAATTCTTGTGATGCAGATAAAATTATGACAAGGTAAGTCATCATTATAAAGAGAAAATTAATTTTATCTGGCAAAATGGAATGTGATTTGCGCTTATCTTGCATTAATTATACATAATTCTGGTTTAAATTTATTAGTGCTATTATGAAAATGTTCATATGCATGTTTAAATAAGATAAAATAAAATATGATGAGCTCGTTACAGTGTTGATCTACAAAAACGTGTCCATGTTTACTAATATGTTGTAGTAAATCTTCCTCGTGTAATAAGTGATCGAATGTTTTCCTGTGTTCGTTTTACCTTTATACTCAGTATAGTGTAGGCCTAAAGTCGATGTGTTGCGAAAAAATTTAGTTTTTGGTGTTTTGTTTGAGATGTGAAGGTATTCAACATGTTTTTTTCTTAATTCGATTTAAACATGCCGTATAAAATGGTTTTTTAAGAGTTAAAAAACGTAAAAATCAATAATCACAAATAATTGTGTGAATGCATATTTTTTACCAGAAATGTAGAAGCTTTCTTAATTAATAATTAAGACTACAAAGATATTTTTCTTATGTTTTATAGTTATTGTATGTGTTGCTATTACTAAATTTATACACATCATTATATTTTGTTCTTTTCATAATCAAAAGAAAAGTAAAAACTGTAGTAAGTTTTGATCAGGAAATTATGAGACTAATCAAATATAAATCTTTCAAAATTTAGTTTCTACCTTTTGGGAGTATGCTACGTTTTCTAAAAGTTGTTTTTTTTTCAACAATGATAAGAAAGATTATTTTCTGGCGTTGTTTTGCGTTTGAAAATTTTTTGTATTTTTATGGCTAATTCATGATTTATACTCAAAGTGTTTGTGTTTTACAAAAATCAGATCTTCGCTTGGTAAACAAAGCAATAACAAATACATATAAGGAAAAATATCAAGAATCTTGAAGTTTCTAAACGAAGCTGTAAAATTAACTTCTGTGATATGTGCCATTTATAGTTCTTACTGCGGAAACATAACACGCCTGATAAAGTATAACATTTAGTTGCAGGCATACGTTTTCCAAAGAAGTAGAAACTTGTCAGGTAATCGAAAATTTTCAACTAATGAATTTTTACACGATAGTTTCTTTACATATGATGAAATGTAAACTCTAGACTGAATAAACACGTACATACGAAATGTTGTAACTAGGTTAAGGTTTACATTTTGTCTCTCTAAAATCAATTCTATTTTCTTCTCGGAAAATGAAATGTTTGCGTTTGCTCTCACATCGTTTTTCAGTGCCAACCCGATAATGATCTATTATTACGGATTGTTCTTTATATACGTAAATATAGTGTGTGTGTGTAGGAAACTGATTGATCTAAACAACCAGTTGGAGATTAATTGCATTATGCTAACACTGACACATCATTTCGTTGAATTATTTGCAAGAACTAATATATAAAATGGATGTATTTATTGGCATATATCTTTCTTTATTTCGTAATGCTACTTTTCAGTATAAGTCTGAGAAAAAAAATAAATATTTAAACAAAAAAGATTACATAAAGAGAGATTTGGGAGGTTGATTAAATTTTGGTCAACTGAATGTTTGAGTGAAAATAATTGTGGCTTCTAAACCTAGAAATCAATATATCAACATACCTGTAAGGCTGTGCACGTGATCAATTAAGGGCGTTACTAATAGTGACACAAAAGAGAGTACATTGTAGTCCCTAATTTTGAACAATTCTTCCATGGCCAGACATTAGGGAATGTTAGTTCTCTCTTACTCTTTGTACGCAAAAAAACAAAAGCGAACAACCTTTCAACAAACATCTAAGGATACATTTAACCGTCTAAAGGGTTCATTTAAACTTCTTTGAAACAGTAATTAACAAAATGAAGAGAAGTATCCTTGACTTAACTATTTATGAACTAATCGTTCGTGAATTTGAACCTTTACAAGGGGAAATTTCAAACCGAAATTAACATAATAATCATTAATATTAATAATTCTTTTAGTTTTTAACATCGCTGCAAAAGACATAAGTATCTCAATTTCCTCTTTAAGTTATTATAGTTTAGCTACTGCTAATTTATTTGTCAATGGTTACTCTAAAGTACGCTGCTACTATGTAACTGATTACGTCAAGCTGCAACAAATATATATATATATATCATCTTCACAGGGAATTTGTATTTAAAAGTTTTACATAGAACGTGATGAGTTACTTGAGACAATTAATATGCAGTAACTACTCTAGATTTTCACAAAAACATTGATCGAAACATATATAAAAATAACATAATTAAATAAGCAATAAACTATTCAAACATGAAATTATTACCTAACATAATTAATTGTCTTTTTTATTTATATTAAATCTGAATAATGTTGACAGAGATTAAACGTTTGTCTTTTTACATGGGCTTTGTACATTATTACGTTACATTGTCGCTAGTGTGTTCGTATCCCGACAACAGTGGCTAGAAGAGGTGTAAGCGTTTAATTGAAACGATTTTATCTCGCTTTAGAGGATCAAAAATTAATCTATAATTGTACAAAATATCTTATGAGCTTGTTTTCGTAACATGTTTTATAAATGTGAAACACAAAATTTACAATAATAAAATCAATTTTGTATAATGATGTTTTATACTTCGTGTCACTCTGATTACAAATGATGACAACACCGATTTTATGACATGCTTATCACAATTGGAAATTAAAAACTCATTCAAAATTTCTGTTTTATACAGATATTAATTTTTCAGCCCTAAAGCAATTTCTTGTACAATTACATCACTATGCAAATACTTATACGGTATTAATACTAAAGATATCTCAACAAACAAATAATGCATGCCAATTTTGGGACAAAGTCTGGCGTTCCACAGGTTTAAAGGAAAATATCATAAATGACCCAAGGAGTTGATATACAGATTTAACAGTTAATTCAACATATAAAAACGCCTTATGGTTGTTTATATAACGCAAGCAATAACTTACACTTTTGAGAGAAATGTTAATTGCTGGTTAATAAGTCTTATTTAACAGCTAAAACAGGGCTTTTTGATTAGAAGTATTTTAGTTCAAACAAAGGTTAATAGAATTAGTACAGTTAAAGATTTATAAGTTACTTTGACTTGGCGTTTATTTCCGCTTGAAAAGACACATTTGTCTTGCTTTATACGACTTAGAACTGTTTTATTTAGCAATCTACTTTTTAATGGAATAGCTAGTTATAATAAAAATGAAAATTATTAATGAGATATTTCTACTAACCCCTATTACCCCCGGTGGCTCAGCGACAAGGCTGGTGGCTTATAACGCCAAAATTCGGGTTTCAATACCCGCGTTGGGCAGAACACAAATATTTCATTGTAAAGCTTTTTGCTTCCGACCAAATAAATACAGAAAATTAGTTATTTTTCCTTGATGTTATTCTTAATTTGAATTTAAACCAAAAGTTATATTGATTATCAAATACTATCGATTACATTATTTTGATTCAGAGCACATTGCCAATTTTATTTGAATGTTTATTAACCACATTTGAAAATGGCTAACGCACTAAACTGTGTTTAATATACAATACTATATATATATATATCCAAAACTGATTAGGCAAATATGTCTGTATACGAAATTTTAATAATTCACAGTAGGAGTATTTAGTTTATAGAACTGAATATGTTTGTTTTTGGTAAATAAAACACTACTTTAGTAGAAATACATTGTTCCGTATTTGTTTCTGTTTATTTTAATCATAATTATCCTTGCGTTTACTAAAGATATTTAACACGATATTCTGCAGTTGTTTTATTAATTTTTTTCATTAAAGTATTTTTATAAACCACTGAAAAGTAACTGTAAACTATGATTAGTTGAGTATAATGAACATCTAAATAATGTATTTGAAGATCGTGGCATTTCATTAAAAGTACGCTGTGCACCCGAGGAATTCCCGGAAAGGTTAAACAGCTACGTTCCACAATATTAGGTAACTTCACAGCAACGGATATGCTGTTCACTAATGTGTACTTCTGATACGATATTTTCATTCTATTCACTTTTGACTTTATTTCATAAACAATAATCACCAGTATGGGTGTAAAATGAAACTGGTATCACTAAACTATTTGAGGATCGTAAAAAAAGTAGAAAAATAACAGTATAAAGTTACCTGATCCTTCTCCACTCCAGCTACCGGTAACACATCCCAAAATACATCCAAAGCACAAATATATTGTTTTTAGTCTTGTCATGACTGCCTTTGCAAGCTCTCACTCTTCTCTCAGAGCTGTAGCTTTAAAATTCATACATAATATATCACTGTAAAAATGTACGGAGATGTTGTTTTCAAGCTTAATGTTACAGCAAACGTCATAAACTTTAAATACTGAATTTTATGCTGACAAAGGCGTATCCATAGAAGTCATCGACAATTAATAATTGGATAGTCCCTTTCGTGCACACGTTCTTAGTAGATGCCTGTGAACCCAAGCAAGCACAATGTGGTGTACGATTCGGCGCTGCTATTTGTGGCTCATGATATACATTGTAAACACATAAGCGCCCTCTATCGAGGTTTTGGCTTTATTTCGCTTCGTCTGAAATTGAAAATTGAAAATTTTACAGGTTGATTGAGAGTTTTATACGAATTTTTTTATGATCAAGCAACAGGTATGTAAAATATCTGCACATAAAAACAAAAACAACCGTGAAAATCTATTTACTCAAAATCTTGGATTGATTCCTTAAAGTATTTGTAGTTTATTATCTGTGAAAAAATGATTTGCCATTCAATAGCGACAGGCTTACTTGCGTAACATTTAATCAACGTTTCAGAAATTGCAACACAGTTGTTAGTTAAGACTTGTAAATCATTAAGATATTCGACTATTCGTGACTTAATAAATATACGAAAAAGAACAAACACCTAAATGTAACATGAAAATGCTTGTTTATACCCTGCGTTCAATATAAAGATGAAGAATTATCCACAAGAATATCAGATTTGCTCTTACTGGTATAAAACACTAAGATTTAAATTCTAGAACATATAATAGACGTTCTCCATGTTAGACGTTATGTGCAGTTCGTGTACATATATAAGTAATTAGAGTAAGTTTCGGTAAACACGCCTGGAACCTTTCGTAAACATATAATGTGAACCATAGTTTCTAGAACTGCCTTGGAGACATAAAAGATGACTGTCTTATTCATCGTTGTTAATAACTTATATAACTCAAACTAATAACTCAAACAATTCATAATTCCAGAAGTTAAAAAGGAGTACTTGTTTTAATTTATTTTAGATTAATTTGTACTTTACATAATACGTTGAATATGCTTTAAACGTATATATGTTACAGTGAAACTGTAAATATATGATCATACAGTAGCAAAAACTATCCATTAAATCATGTCTTGTAAAAAAATGCGGGAAATATGTAACTAAAGCGTCCTTTATAGTAGTAAGACTGTGGCTATCATCATTGTTTTACTGAAAAGTACTGAATCGAATAATGTGGTGATTTTAACCGAACGAATAATTATTCGATGTCATAAATTCTAAGAAGGAAGTTATAGGGAACATTTTAGGCAGACTCTCGTTTTTATTAAAAAGAAAACATGTATAATATACTGAAAAATTATAAAAGATACTGAAATTTCTTTTATAAAAACATATAAGATATACTGAAAAAATTTCCCCACACAATTTGTTCAGTGAATTTTCACTTATGTTAATTATGCTTTCTTGTGTAAAACATAAAATAGGTCCGGATTTTAAATTAATTCTACGGATATTTTATAAACCGCGAAATGATATCTAACAGATTTATTCAATTACAAACAATTCAATTCAAGTGTATAACATACATTTATTTTTGGTGTTCCCTTTTTATAAAGTACTCATTTTTTTATTAGTGACTTAATATTTTAGTAAGTTTAAAACAGATGTGCAGATGTAAATACTAATAACTGAAAATTTTGGAAGGCAATTGCTTTTTTCTTAATAGGAATTTTCATACAAACCCATATATAACGGCGATTTAACAGTTTGTCGTGAACAGGAGCTATTACTGCTCCATTTAATTGTCTAACAGGACAAAACCCTGGTTGTATGGAGCGCTGTCTTCTTTTGGTCAGTAGTTTAAAATAAGATACGGCTATACCTGAATCCCAAGATAAGCCCTGATGTAGGGCCTAACATGGCCAGGTAGTCAAGCCGCTTGACTCTCAATCTGAGGGTCGCGGGTTCGAATCCGCGTCTCACCAAACATGCTCGCCCTTTCAGCCGTGGAGGCGTTATAATGTTACGGTCAATATTCGTTGGTAAAAGAGTAGCCTAAGAGTTGGCGGTGGGTGATGATGACTAGCTGCCTTCCCTCTAGTCTTTCACTGCTAAATTAGGGACTGCTAGTGCAGATAACCCTCGTGTAGCTTTGCGCGAAATTCAAAACAAACCAAACTCTGTTGTGGTGTCTTAGCATTTAGATTGAATATTCCAATTTCGTATAATGTTCATAAAATTACATTAAACTTAATGTCATCATATAATAATTTGGTAAATAAAAACTGATTACTTTGTGCGTCTTACGTTCTGTGAAACAACTAAATTGTCTGCTTTACTTGCAGAACGATATTGCTATAGCAGAGTTTTCCTTCATATAATCATTGGCTGAAATCAAATTGTAACGAATTCTAAATCATTTACCGTTCAAGTAACTTACTCACATATATAACTTATAACTTTTTTACAACGTATATATATATATATTACAACTTACAACCGGATCCCTTATAAAATGTACAATCATATAAAGTGCCTAGAAATGTTATTAGTGAGTGTCGTTTTATTACACGTGATATAAACAATTATTAATTGCCAGCACACGGAACATATTTAAAATTCAATATGTTGTTAAGTATTTTTAAGTTCGTATCTTTCTCGACTATCAATTCACGTGCTAACAACACCAACAAAAAACCAGCTCCACTAAATAAAACGGTTCTGTTCAAAGCCTTAGTTGTTCATGACAAATAATGGACGTGGCATCTTCCCAAGTACACTGCAAGCAACATGTATCACATAAAAAGGTCTATGAGGTAGACTTCCCAAACTAACGCAGTACCACACCCAAACAACTACCCTATAGAATAAAAATTGTAATGAAGTATAAACTATATCCGTAAACAATATCAAAGTTTGGTAATTAAAAAATGCTGTGATTTTATTTGAAATTTAATGCTGATGATGCATTGTTTATGCATGTTTAAATATTTAAATATTTACTATTACAAAATTAGCTTACTCATTTTATTCTTTAACAGAACTTATATTAATGTATTCTTCTAAATCTCATAACCTGTAAATAAAACAAATATATAAGACTTCAGACCCACGTCGCAACTCATGACATTAGTGAGCTATCAGTCGATATCATTTTTCAATGGGAAAGTTTATAGTTGCAAATGTGTATAGAATAGGTTTTTACACAGTTTTGAGAGGGAAATGTTTTTAATTTTAAGACATATTCTTTAGAGAAGTAAGAGATATATCAGGTCATATGATATTTGATATTTCATTATCTATTGTTTTCCATTAAATTGTTAAATTTTAAGATTTTCTCTTATTCTGATGCTATAATTCGTAATTAATAATGTTGTTTCATAATAGCCATTAAAAACTGTAAGTATAGTGTCTATTGATAGACTTTTAAGCTATATGAGATATGGTCAAATGTTTAACAAAACATTGATTTTCAGTTAATTACCAAAACTTGATATATGGCTTTATTTTAACAAGACGTTTCGTGAAAGTGGCTTTTATTCTTAAAGAAGTTTTTGTTTCGTGTTTGAATGAAGTGGGGCACAAGTTGTACACCAAGTAAAGTTTCATGCTGGGAAAAATAAAACATCATTCTCAAACTTAAGGTGTTTGTTATTAAGCACAAAGCTACACAAAGGGTTATCTGTGCTCTGCCCACCACGGGTATCGAAACCCGGTTTCTAGAGATATAAGTCCGCAGACATACCGCTGCGCCACTGGGGGGCGCAAACTTAAGGAAAAATCATATTAACCAATTGGTCCTTTAAAAGTGTTTCATCTGTTTCATTAAGGGCTAGGAAAGGTAACAGTGGTTTGAAGGTTGAAATTTATCGATTTGTGTTATTCCTGAATACTTCAAGATTTATTTGTAAATAATAATTGTTTCTGTTTCTAATTAAAGTTTGTTAATATATTTTAAATTTTTGGTATTGTTTTTTAGGAGAAATGTCTCCCGAAAGGTCAGCGGTAAGCTTACAACGCTAAAATACGGGATTCAATTCCTCTCGGTGGATATAGCGTACATAGCCCATTGTGTAGCTTTGAGCTAAAAACAAAAAACACTGATAATCTATGTCCTAAATTTGTCTAGCCATGAAAACTGATGATGACACAATCTTGTCGAAACGTTGTATGTTTGCTGTTGTTTTAAACCTATATTAAAAGTTTTTCTTCATTACCCATTCAAGCCGTCTCTAACCATTAATAAAAAAAGTTTGTTTGTAGTTAAGCACAAAGCTACATAAAGGGCTATCCGTTCTCTGACCACCACGGGTATCGAAACCCGGTTTCTAGCTTTGATAGTCCGCAGACATACCGCTGTCCACTGGAGGGCGATAATAATAATAAATGGGGGGCGACCCCTGTTATAATGATTCTCAGTTTTTGTTTGTCCTGAAAATGTGCACGCATCTTATCTACTAAATGCGCATGCGCACACATTTCATTTCAACATATGTAAAGAGAAGGCGAATGTAAATATAAGGTTATGAAGTCACGTGACCAAAATTAACATGGAAACAATTTGCGGCCCCCGCTACATAGTCATCTAGTTCTCCATTCATTTTTCATCAATTTACTAACAAAATAGACAATATATGTATGCCAAGATATGAAGAAATGTGCAGAAAGGTCGGTCTTGACACGACAGATTCTTATTCCATCCCGTCAACAATGACAATCGCGCTAGACAATATATGTATGCCAAGATATGAAGAAATGTGCAGAAAGGTCGGTCTTGACACGATAGATTCTTATTCCATCCCGTCAACAATGACAATCGCGCTAGATGTCAGTGAATTAGTAAACATTGCAAACGGAGGGCCCGAGTTAGGCCTACTAAAGTCCCACAGGTTTAGAATATAGATATCGTAAGTTATTTAGTACTTACAACATCTTTTTACACAGGAAAGCAGTTTAAGGCCTATAAAAGCCTTGATGCTTACAAGTATTTAATGTCCGGCTGGGTGCACGATGTCAGACTATGGAAAGTGTACAATACACCCAACGACATAGCTTACTCGAGGATAAGTCGAAGTTGTTTTTGTTGACTAGGACTATTGTTGATGTTCTATCAGTGGTAAATTTACAATCTAGATATACTACATCGTATTGTATTGCATTGTAAGTCCTCCTGTCTTGTAAAACAACTTTCTTCAGTACACATTACCATATATTTTACACAGATAAGCCCTGGATTTTAAGACCACACATTTTTTGATAAAACGTTATTATCACTCACTAGGCCCTTCCACTTAACACTGCTTGCATGGGCCTGTATCAAAGTATTTACATTACGGGAAGTTACAGATTCTATCAAGATCTGTGCAATATAATTGTGACAAGGTACATTGTATATACAAGTAGTACTAACCAGATATAAAATGGGGACTGCATAGTCTATAATACGACGATGGTTTCCAAGCCTTGTCAATGTTGTTCAGGTCTTCACGTTTTACTGCCCCTGTTCATTTAGTCCTACATACTGGATCTTTGGAAACCTATAAAACGATAACTGGATTATTTGTCTCGTTGTTTGTATAATGAACTGCCGCACAGCTGACTGCCATTTCAAGTAATTGATCCCAAATTCCAATACCAGTAATCACATCGTCATTACTAGATTTTTCTCTCTGCTACGTCCAAAATGGTGGTGTTTACTTTTCGGCTTGCCGGTAACACATGCATGACGTCACGCACATAGGATCTATACTTTAGTAAACATTTTGTACAACAACACTAAAAGTCTATCAAAGTTTTAGAAAAAAGGTCTAATGTTAGATGTAACAAATTTACTATCATATGTCTATTTTAATATCGATATTTAAGTTAAATTTATATTTAGAAATGTACATAACTTTACTGTTAAATCTGTATTGCGAAATTCCCGCCTATTCACTAAAATTGTAGAGAAGTCTGGAATGTGAGAATCAACAATATATTTGTGTACGTAAAACTAGGGTATCGTTTATATTGTTGCGTAAGCTGAAATTTCGAAAACTCTCCTCACGCCTATAAATATAATTAATGTGACGTGCCAAAACACAGTATATATTGTTGGTTTGGTATAGTTGGTATACTATAAACCTCGGAAGTTATAACTGTGGTTGTTATAACGCTTATTAATTCAGATATTTGACCAGGAGCGTTTATATATTTCTAATATTACAAACCATTTAACTTAAGCGGTTTCACATCTGACATTAATATTTTTATGAACACATTATATAACTTAAGCGATGAATATTTCGGTGTACGAACCGGCGAAGAATGAAAAACACAAAGCTAGCTAGCTCCCTGTTAAGTGAATTGTATCTACATCTACTCAAAATTAATTCTCTCATCGTTGTTTGTTTGTTTGGTTTGTTTTGAATTTCGTGCAAAGATACACGAGAGCTATCTGCGCTAGCCGTTCCTAATTTAGCAGTGTAAGACTAGAGGGAAGGCAGCTAGTCATCAGCACCCACCGCCAACTCTTGGGCTACTATTTTACCAACGAGTGGGATTGATCGTAACTTTATAACGCCCCCACTGCTGAAAGGGCGAGCATGTTTGGTGTGATGGAGATTCGAACCCGCGACCCTCAGATTGCGAGTCATGCCGGGCCTCTTTCATCGTGAATCCTCGATAAGACATTAAGGAAGTTCCAGACCCGATAGAGGACTAAATATTGTTTGTAAGATTGTAAAACTTTTGTACATAGATCATTATTTGTAATAACTGTTATTGTAAATTGTGTTATTGTTTGTATATTGAAATATATTTGTATTTAAAAAACTGTGTCTATCAATCTTGTTGGTAAGTATCATAAATTGGATAGATATCAACATTTATTTAATTTCTAAATCTAAATTATC
>NW_013667587.1:35299-58170 GCF_000517525.1 Limulus polyphemus
TACTTAATAAAGGCTTAACTAATGTTAGGCCTAAGACAAGTGGACTTATAGATTTCGGTGTGTGCTATTAGAATTATTTTATATATTCTAGAAATCCCGTATTTTAAGAAATACTGTTGCAGTAAATATACTAATTTGACCGCAAATGTTTTGCAGATCTCTCATAGTATTACATCTTAAGCATATCTTCATAAAAATACGTGATAGTGGACCGAAATATTTTCCAATTACTACTTCCCTAGGCTGGTTTTCTACTTTTAGAAACATTTTTGCGACTTTAAACGTCACACTGCTGGATTACATTGTTACTATACAATTTTACACGTTGGCCAAAAATTCTTTCACACTTTTGTTATTCATTTAGCACAGTAAATTATTAAAACTGTCATCTTTCTTAAAATTATTTTTCAGATATATTTATATAACCATTTAATACTCCTTGCAGTAAAATTAAGTAGACTTTCAAGGCTAAAGAGAACCACTGTTTACGATTCCACGTATACAGGTAAACTGATAGTTAGCATTTCTAATGCTTCATGTTTACATATATATTGTAAAAAAAATATTTGAGAAAGCTTCATATATTAAGTTTATTGTGTTTTGTACATTACATGATGTCAGAAAATAAAACTGTATGATACGTTTCGTGCTACCCTGTACACATACCCACATTGGCCTATACTCAGTTTTTATTTTCAAATTATTACTATGTATGTTAAATGAAGTATATATGGTAAATCATGCAAGTGGTGAATAAGAGAAATGATAATCTTTTCTCTTTCTTCAATATATTGTCTTGGATTTTAGCATATATAATGAATTGGTGTTCAAACGTTTGTAACAGGAGCTGTTAAAATATTGTACTTTAATTTGCCGATTTCCTGCTTTCATACAAATGAGAAATGCCTCAGTTTCCGTTTCCGTTTGTTTGATGCTAGTTACTATTTATAATTGTCAGCAATAAAATATAGATAGAAAACAGGGTTCTTGAGGACAAGACCTGGGATGATTCTTTGATTCAGGCTTTTAGCGCAACGCTACACAAAGGGCTATCTGCACACAATTGTTCCACATTTTGAGCTGATAGGGACGAGAGAAGAGAGATAATTAACTGTACTGATCATCAATTCTCGGGATATTCTTGTCTGACGGAATAGTTGGACTTGACCGTCACTCACCTACGACCCCCCAAGTAAGGAGCACAAGTTTGAGGCAACTTGTCACGAACAATGAACTCGCGGAATCATAACTCAAACACCCTAACCACTAAGCCACGCACAACCAAAAGCCGTTGGAACAGAAACGTGGCATCTGAATCAATTCAAAGTGACTTTGGAGCGTAATAATGTGGAAATATTTCAATAAAGTATCACGAAAATATTTGTGAAATCTTAGTAAAAGAAAAATTAAAGTCTGAACCGCCTAGAACAGTGTTTCCCAAACCTTCTACCCCAAGGCATATCTCACTAATTAATTGGACAAAATAAGAATAAAACCAAACAGACACATGAAGAGTAGCCAGTGGTAAGTAAAAGACTTTTGACTGTATTTTTACTTGGCCATCACTTTAAAATTGCCATTCTTACATATTTTATTGTAATAGCTTAATTTGTAATGGCTATAGAAAATGGAAATGTTTGTGCCACAACACAAGCTCACAACACTTACTATTTTACTACAACATGCCCTTTGGGAAACTGGCAGGGATTATTACTGGATTAGGATACTGTGATATTCATTACAATAGATTCACAACGTTTACGGCACCGTGAAAAAACAACACCTGTAGTTAACTTAATATTACGTTTAAACAAATGTTCCATTATATTAAAACGTACATGTTGTATTCAAAGATGTACTTCTGTAATCGTGTTCAGTAAGGAAAATAAAAACAAACAATGAACTTCAGTTTTTATAATGTAATGTTTTATATTTACCTAAAGGAAAAGCCAAAATTAACCATTTTAATAACGGAAACCAGCTCGTGCTTAACACCTTAAAAATAAACTAATTATACGTGTTTGATTTTTACTTTGTTTATGTGTTTATTAAAATGATAATGTTTTGTTTTATTGTTGAGCCAATAATCATAAGAATATTAAAGTGAGATGAAATGAACATTTATATTACTCATAATTATATAAAAAATATATAGTAGCATTTATGTTATATAGAATGTAAAGTATTTCAGTTGGCCCAAAATATCGATATAAATATTGGGAAAAAATATAGTGTTTTTATGGTGCCTTGTTTATTCAATGACATTTTAACACTACATACAAAATAAGCAATTACAAAAAAGAAGATTATTTGTCTCAGAACTCAGTCAATATTACTGTCTAACAGAGACTCGACTGAAAAATCAATGTGTGTGTTTTTACTGTTGTTTGGATAGTGTTTAAAAAGTTTAGTAGATACAACTGAGTGGATAATTTATTTTAGTCCAAATTGAGAGAGACAATAGTTAAATTGAAAATACCCAATCTTCTTTTTTTAAAGAGAACAAACACTTTAGCAAACATATGACAGCATGGTTGTGTATCAGGATATGATTTAGTCTTTTTTTGCTTACTGAAAGTAGGGCAAGACTGGCTAAAAAATTGATCCCGTATTCAAAGAGTTATGCATTATTCATGTTAGATTTTTAAAGGAATATAAAAAAGCAACAGTATTTTGTAAATATACTATTCAAGCTGAATCACATAATTACATCTTTCAACATTAAGTAATCGATCTACACCCTTTTTTGTTTATATTGTTAAAATGATTTAGTTTTTATATCGGTTATTGGAATAACCTGAAACACTAAAACAGCTTTAACACCAAAAAGAAGTAACACTTTGAATACGCGTCTAAAATAATTAGGAGTTTCGAACCATATAAAAATTCAAATGATTAGTATCGAAGGTGCTGTAAGAAACAGGAATTTACACTAATACAAAATCATAGTTGCATTATTCATTACTCCTAAAGAAGTCAAATTAACTAGTTTATTTGGAATTTACCTCTGCTGGCTTCTCCTTTCTTATCCGGGTGAGATATATTAAGACAATTGGGTGTATTTCTGAAACATGCTGTAATACATATATATATATATGTTATTTGAATATATTTTACTATTCAGACTAAAATACACTGTGTACGTATTTCAATAGTCACACTGGCGTTGGCCAAGGTGTGGCCTAATGGTCATTATGACCGAACTGTAAATTAGGAGAGTTTGCGGTTAGCTTTCCGTTTTCCACACACACAAACACATCGTAGCTTGTAGCCGTGGGAGGTCAGATAAATGTAGCCCAAGAGTTGGATGTGGATGCTGTTGAATAAATATCTTCCCTCTAGTCAATTAGTTTAAAATTAGGGACGGCAATGCGCAGGTAGTCCCATGGATAGTTTTGCGAACATAACTATTGACGAATTTTATTAAACCTGTTGATGTACATTATGGAAACATTTTGATAGGATGGTTAAAGTGTTCTATGAACATATCCTAATACGTAAAAAATTACACCATGGAAACAGTTTATATGGAAGGGTCGACTGAGCTAAATTTTGTCCATATTTTCATAGCCCAACTAATGAATGAATACTGAACCCTATTCCTCTTACTAAAATTATATTGTAAGTATATGATTCATCGACATCTGTGTTGGGTAGATACTGATGAAATAGAGTATTCTAAGCGCTTTTTTGGGTAATGTTTCTGTAATTATTCTACCTTTAGGGGTTGTACCTTTTATAGTTTTAAATAACTAGCGTATTACTAATATTATTATTGTATTTTTTGCATGGCATTTATTGAGGGCGATTGAATCCCACATATTGTGCATGAGTATATTTGCGAAACATCAGTTGAAGTGCTAAGTAAACTTATACCATAAACTGTCAGCATCCTATACTAAGTGCGTATTTTGTTAAAGTATCTAACATAATAGGAGAGATCAGTTGGAGTACGCTGTACATGTACTGCTCAAAACAACTGTGAAGAAAACATTCTCCCACAGGTTGCTTGCTTATCCACATACTCTTAACAACACAGAAAACCTGCAGTTTGTGATATTTGTCTTCTAGTAAAACGGGTAACCTTTTAAACATTTTTATGACTGTTTATGCATGCTCATTTGCCGTCTTTCAAGGTTGGAATAAATTGATTATCTTGCCCAGGTCAACAGTAATACTCGTGTGAAAGAGAGTTTTGATCCTGCTAACGTTGTGAGACTTGAACCAATTTTCAACTACCTTTCATGTGTGACCAGCTTTTAGCTGACCCATTGTTCTCCACATCATGGAAATCTCACAAGTGTCATCGTATGTTTCGTCATCAATATTGACGTGTTGTTTAACCTGTTCAGTAATAACACACTGTTTTCTTTTCTTCTTAATCTATGTAAATATAATTTCAGTTACATATAAAACTAGCTGGAGCACCCGTCCCCTGGAAGAAAGTTATGTAAATTCATGATTAATGAAAGCTTATCTTAGGACATGAAAAATTGCTTCCCTTACATGTAATTATAAACAACGCAAAAACGTCCATAAAAACTATTATCTGTTGTATGTCCTTGTATCTACTTCGCATGGTGTAGATGGATCTTCACCAAAATTGGTATGACGGTTCATTACATTCATGCGGGGGTACTTACAAATGTTCAGTTTTGCATTTTGCAGTTTTTATGGGCGTTTTTTTGCCACCACTTCATTCCTTGTAGTTGGACCTACACCAAATTTGGTATGGAGATACATAGGGTCCATGGAAAGCTTTATACACATTGTCAGTTTTGAATTTTCCATTTTACTGTTTGTATGTGCATTTTTGCGTTTTTTTTACCACTACTTCTCCCCCTCTTGTTTGTTGGTTCCATGCGGAGATACGTACAAATTTTTGGTTTCACATTTTGTGTTTTGCAGTTTTTATGGGCGTTTTTGCGTTGTTTACAATTACATGTAAGGGACGCAGTTTTTCATGTCCTAAGATAAGCTGTCATTAATCATGAATTTACATAACTTCCTTCCAGGGGACGGGTACTCCAGCTAGTTTTATATATAACTGAAATGTACATATCCCGTTAATTGACTGGTCGTCTGATCTTACCGAGAATGTCATTGACACTATTTGATAAGAGTAATTATACTTTATCATTTCTAGCTTACAAAAACTCCGATTATCTTTTAATTATTTTGAAAACTTGTTTTCATATAACTAATACCTACTCTCCAGGTTTGTGTTTTTCAAAATATGGCATCGAATTTTAAGTTGATGTAATGACGACCCCCATTCTAGGATTTTTTTTTTTACATTGAAAACCTCTAACATTTTTTCTAAAAGTGTTTTATTTGTTTATTTTGCTGCGACGTAAAAAACCTATAGAGTGGACTATGTGCACCATGACCATCGCAGGTATCGAACAGTGATTTTTAAAGCTATAGACCCCAAGCTTAGCTCTGAGCTACCGTGAGGCTTTAAAGAAAAAACGTTAAACTAATGAAGTCATTCAGTATCTCATTCATACAACTTTACTAGGATTTAAACGAAAGAATGTTTTCGACAAATAATCACAATATAGGTGAATTATTAGAATTATAATATCGACAAATAATCACAATATAGGTGAATTATTAGAATTATAATATCGACAAATAATCACAATATAGGTGAATTATTAGAATTATAATATCGACAAATAATCACAATATAGGTGAATTATTAGAATTATAATATCGACAAATAATCACAATATAGGTGAATTATTAGAATTATAATATCGACAAATAATCACAATACAGGTGAATTATTAGAATTATAATATCGACAAATAATCACAATATAGGTGAATTATTAGAATCATAATATCGACGAATCATGTCGCTTTTTACTGAAAAAAATGACCAATTCATTTTCTTACTGAAGGTTTACCATAAGCAAATAGAAATACAATTAAAAATCATTTTGGACATAGGTGGTCGTTATATGCTTGATTTTAGTTTGATTTGATTCTTTCGAACACACGAACGATTGATTATCAGTATGTAATAACTACATTATTTACAAAGTTCACAAAACTTTATCACATGAAATAAAATCTAAAATAGTCAATTTCTCAGTTGAGAGATTCAGATAAAATCTATCACAGATCGTGCTTTAAATATTCATTTTAATAAACAAAAATATTCTAGGTTTTTTCATCCTACTAATATATATATTTTATTTTAGTCTGAGTTTTTCAGAACATGATGTAAACTTGTAAACCTATGCATAAATACCATTCGTTTCAATATAAATATATATTCTTTGCAAAAACTACAGTTGGATAGCTTAAACTTCAAATAAACATTTATAATTTAGTTCTAACAGTGAATATGTTAAATTACCAATAAAAGACGAAAAAAGATTCAATTCCAGTCTACAAGCTCTTCATTTTGGTGAGTGATATATATATATATATATTGATAGCCTTAACTTCCTGCATTATATTGATAGCCTTAACTTCCTGCATTA
Organism: Limulus polyphemus; assembly: GCF_000517525.1. Taxonomy (NCBI): domain Eukaryota; kingdom Metazoa; phylum Arthropoda; class Merostomata; order Xiphosura; family Limulidae; genus Limulus; species Limulus polyphemus. The sequence continues at coordinate 41,796 of NW_013667587.1, forward strand.
GTGGACTTTTTCTTTTCTAATTTAAAATGGTTTCATGTGTGGCAGAAAGATTTTCAGCAGTACGTGTAATTAGAATTTTACATGTCTTGATTTCTATGTAGCGTATTTAAATACACTACACAATATTGAGCTTTAATTATTTATTATTATATCTCTGAAGTTTTAATGATGGGCATTATCAGCAAATCATCGTTGTAGTTTGATTGTTTACATTATTCATTAAAAACTTTAGTCTTGTAATTTGCTTTACATAAAAAGCAGATTTTGGTAACAATTAAACTAGGTAAACAAGCTTTAAAGCAAAGTTAAGATTATGAAAGATTTGATAACCTGTGAAACTATTGGTATGTAAGAAAATTTCATAATAACTGAATGGCTTTTTTCAGTTTTTGCAAATTGTCACTGTTTATGTTTAGTTCTTGGCTTCACGTATTTATGCTTTTAGAAAGAGATAGCACATCTGGTAAGATCCGCTTTGTCTCAATTGACTTAGACTTGAAAATTTGTAATCTAATAGTTTAGGATTTTCTGAGTTATTAAATCAAAATACAATAACAGTAACTTTTAGATTAAACAAATATTTATTTTATTAATTACAAACTTTCGACTCATAGTACCAAATCATGATCAGGTATTATAAAAGTTGCTGCTGTTGTATTTTAATATATAATTCAGGCTTCTCACTAAACATTAATTTTCTGAATTAGTTAGAATGATTTTCCATGTGTCAATAGTTGCAACTTTATTTGCACAGTAGTTTAAATTTACGATGTGGTACATAAGTATAATGGTAAGAGTAGTTTTAAAAAGCTGTGGAATTATAATATAAGAAATTATATATTTTTTATTATGTTTTCGAGAAATGTATGATTTAGAAAGATATTTTTACATCAATTTCAGTTCTTGTCAAATAACAAGTTAAAAATGTTTAAATCTTGTCTTCTAGTGTATAAGTTATTATATTGCTGTGCCTGTTTTTTTCCATGATTGCAATCTTTTAAAGAAGAACAAGTTAATCAAAGTCCAGTTGTTCATTATTGCTAATTTAAAAGGAAGAAAATAAATTAATTCAGTATCATTTCAAAAATAAAGTATCAAAAACCTGATTACTTATGACTATTTTCATTAGTTTCAAAGAGTGGTATAAAAGACGAGTCGTATTTCTACGTTATTCTGACTTAACAATAACAAGATCACGTCTTTCCCTGAACTTATTTTGATTGAAAAATGTGTTCTTATTTATCCAGATTGATAAGTTTAGTATGAACTGGTATGAACATCAATATAACCACAAACAGCAGCTAGTTGTTCTATTTCACGGTTATTTTTCTTGTGTTACTTACTTTTTTACAGTATGTACAGCTGTAGAAAATATTAGACTACCATTACATATCACTGATTAAAACAGACACAGGCATCAGAGGTACTTCAGTAAATGTACACGTCCTCGGTCTAATTGTAGGCGACGATCTGGAAGTTCTCAGCTGAAGAGTTTTAGAAAGGAGAGTAACTTTTTCACCGCTACTAAATCTGAAGCTATGGCCAACACTAGGGACGTCAGACTTTATTGCAGATATATTTTTCAACTGCCTGTAAAGCTGGAAGTCTAACAGCATGAACCATGTAAACACATCGATGATAATACCACTTAAGGATTAACATCATAATTCTACTCGGGGTTAATGTAATGTCAAATGACATTTGAAAATGTTGATTTAAAACTACAAAAAGAAGTTTAATCAAGGTAATACACGTTTTGTGTGTTTCTGTAAATTCCTGGAATGTTTTTTAAATTTCCTAATGACATTTTGTTATCTAAAATTCGCACATGATATGATGTTTCAAAAATATGCCGCACTATTGAACCACTTATAGATATTCACATTTGTAAATATGCTTTTATGATGTCTTAGCCTTTCCCTCTCATAGTATTTACGTTAATTTTGGTATCAACTAATTCAGAGTAATCAATACATGTTATTTATATTTGTAGTTAATCACAAAGCTACACAATGAGCTTTCTTTACTCTGCCCACTGCTTGAATATAAATCGTTTTTTTAGCGTTATAAAACCTCAGACTTGCCGCTGAGCCACCAGGGTCGAGGTGGTTTTTGTTTGGTTATAATTAATACCTTTTCATACTAGTATTGTTTTAATTTTTATGTTAACTAATTCGCAGTTGTAGATATGATATCCTAGTTTATCCTTTTCATAGAAGTGTTGTTATAGTTGTTATGTTAACTAATTCACAGTTGTATATATGCTCTTATGATATCCTAGTTTATCATTTTCATAGAAGTATTGTTATAATTGTTATGTTAACTAATTCACAGTTGTATATATGCTCTTATGATATCCTAGTTTATCATTTTCATAGAAGTATTGTTATAATTTTTATGTTAACTAATTCACAGTTGTAGATATGCTCTTATGATATCCCAGTTTATCCTTTTCATAGAAGTATTGCATTAATTTTTTTAATTATTATATATCCTCAAGTAGTCACACAAATGTACTTCAATCGTTTCATGTTTTTGTCATTGTTTCTTAATTCTTAGACGGTAGTGTATAAATTATATATCTTTCTTGTTAACCATTTCCATTTTTCTTATTGTTTCTTTGCTACTTCTATGTCATATAATGGTTCTTAGTCGTGAAATCAGTATTGGCAATATACATTAAACAGTCCATACGCTCTGGTAGAGCTCAAAATTTTTGAACTGGCGAGCTGTATTAGAATCCGTGCGATACCATAAAATATTCGACGCACGTTTAACGTGTGGGTGCGTTATAAGAGTGATAGGTGATTCCTTAGCGTTTATGGTGGGTAGCAGGTTGCCTTCTTTCTAGTCAATAGTCAAGATTAGAGATGGCAGTAAATATACTTAGTAGCTTTGTTATAAATACAACAGTCCCCATAAGAATCATACATTAGTATGTTTTACTATCATAATCGGGTTTATGTTATAAATACAACAGTCCCCATAAGAATCATACATTAGTATGTTTTACTATCATAATCGGGTTTAACTGGAACGACTAATATCAAATTTCTGCTTAGTAATTACATTATTTTTAATTACTTGCTGACCAATTTTCTAATTACTCTGTTCAATTGTTAAATGGTTTACTTGCAAAATGTGAAGAATATAATTGTTTACTGCCGTCAAACTCCAGTTCTAAGCATCTCATAAAAATAATATTTACTTTCGTTTATTTTGTGAGTATCGTACAAGATAAGCAGTTTCAAAATATAAAATTTTTAGACATAGAATCGTGCTTTGGATCTTACAAATGGCCCTTATAAAAAGTTTTTCAACAATAGGAAACCTAGCTCAAAAAATAATATATTAATTTCTGTAAAGTCAGATATTCTCAACAATTTTATTAAAATAAATCCAGAATCAAAATAACCCCTGTTTTCTTGAAGCCTACACTAATTATGTTTCTGCTGTGCATGAAATATTTCCGTTAGAATTAATTTATAATTCTTACATATGCGTTATTAGAAAACGATACATACTTTGTTTACTCTAGATTATACCAGCTATTTAAATGAAGATATTAAATTCATTAGAGTAACTTTGAAACATGTTTAAAAATATCCATATAGATCTATTTAAAATTCTTCTTCTTCAAAAGCAGGCTAGAAGCGGCTTTACTCACTATATGTTGTCAATATTGTATTCTTTTAATTAATTTTACAAAAATTAAGGAAACGATATTAATTCTATTTACCAAAATTCTTACAATGCTAGAGAAACACAATATTGTCATATGTTCTTGTGCCAGGATAATTTAATAGAGTTCATAACACATTTTCCGTTGTCAAAATGGCATGGTGACAAAAGTAAAGTATCTTAATTTACTTGGCAAAATATAACAGTCAGTAAGTATAATACTGAGAACACTAATTGCGACCTTGCGTTTGACTCTAGAGTGCTGTAGAAGTAACGTATGACATACGATTAATTAATATGAACTTTAAGGAAGGGTAATTATTTATAATTATTGATTACAGGAAGGCGTCGTATGTGAACCCCTGTAGGCTATATAGCTATCTGGCATTCCTGATTATGCTGTTAAATGAACCGAATTTTTCTGAGGGGGACAAACCATCTGTCAAAAGAATAAATGCTACCTTCCAGTACCTAGAAAATAATCTATGCAACAAATAATGCAAAGAGAAGGAAAGAAAAATGAATCCAATCTAACTTTGAATTGACTCACATGTACGATATATTTAACTAAAAACTAGCATCGTGGCATTTATAGCAAAAGTTAACTAAAGAGGAACATCTTTATTATAGATACTCGACTCAGAATTACCACCATACTTTGAGCCATGTTTATCAAACTAACTCAGAACTACTACCATACTTTGAGCCATGTTTATCAGACTCTTCTAGTTAGTAGTTCCCTACTCGTTCTATTAAATAGTAAACAGTTATATAGAAGTACCTTATAATAAACGCAAACTCTTCAAACCAACTAACTAATGCAACACAGTTCACCAAAAATAGAAACCCATATTTGGGTTGGTTAGATTTTTCGTTAGATAAATGTTCATAAGAACACTCCTTAATACTTAAGATCAGATCAATTTTTGATGTATGCGAAAGCGCAATTTTAATAATTAGGTGATTCTACTTTCTACGTTGTCACATGTTTTGCGTCGTTGATGAAATATGGATTAGCTTGAAGCTTGAATTTGCATGTGGTGTACAAAAACTTGGATCATGCAAATGCGACGTAAGTAGCAATACATAAATATAGATGTGTGAGAAGGTGTAAATTAATAGGCAGATAAACATTATGCCTATGCGTTATTCGGGACTGTTTACTGTTTTTTCTTCGCGAAAGAGAGCAATTAAAGTTGTTTCATCAAGCTCAACATTTATTCAGCCGAGATAGCTTATAATTTTCCTGAACATACCAAAAGCCTTACCACAAAGTAATTACAGAGAAATCTTTATGAAAATATATTCATTTTCATAATATCAAAGAAACCTAAATCAAAGCAGTAAAACTCTAGAGAATAATATAAAATAAATGCTTCTAACGAGATAATGGTTCTCTCATTTACTTCTAGCCATATTCAAAAGTGTCAGAAATTTACGTACATAGAGATTTGATAAACTTGATAGTTAAAGAAATTACAAAGATTATATATTATGAAGAATAAAAAACGCATAATTCTTAACGCTTTCAAAGACAATTTAATTTATGTAAAAGAGCTTCCATTAAAAAAAAATACATTCTTTAAAGATAATTAAAACAATTGCAACACTCTATTGTGAAAATAAAGTGAATGATGAACTGCTACCGTCATGATGAACTGCTATCTTCATGATGAACTGTTAACCTCATGATGAACTGCTATCTTCATGATGAACTGTTAACCTCATGATGAACTACTATCCTCATGATTAACTGCTAACTCATTTTCTTTAAGTTATCAGAAATCTAAAGAGACACAATTTTATGATAAATCATGAAAGTAACAACATTCCAGGCAGCAGGTTTATCAAAGAACTGTTACAAATTAAGAACTTGAATTATGTATTTACAATATCAAGGAATCTAACATCAGTTATTAACACCATATATAGCGAAAAACTATACTTCAACTTTAATATAAAAGAGAGAGAAAGGGGCTAGAATTCGAAGACCGAGAAGCGAAAGGGAGTTAATTACCCGCCATGCAGTATTTAGCGATATGATTTAGTTTTGTATTGTCCTGGTCAGTTGTGAATATAATACAAAATTAATATAGTTCACATTTAAAATACTTTATTGACATTATGAAGTCCTTCAGTGTTTAAAACACTCATAAATGGTTACTGTCATTAGTCATAAAACAGTGTGATTGTCATGCGGATTATATAAATCCATTTTGCGTGGATTATGTCATAAATAAATCGAAATGCATGTTGTTGGCTAAACCAAGAAGTTTGTCTGCAGAATGAAAATTTGCAATTTCAACGAAAATTCAATGACATATATCAGGTAATTTAAAATTATTTGTATCCAATGGTTTTTCTCAAGGTTCATATTTTTGTGAGTTTCATTAGGTACCAGCAAAAATTTCAAAAGGTATAACTACTCAATCTTCAAAATCATCAACTAATTAAATACAAGTCTTAAACTTCACAAATTATTCATAGCAACTCCGCCTATAGTTTATAAGTTCCCCCGATCAAGTGTGAAAATAGAGATTTTAAATAATGAACTCATTTTCACTCTGAAAATTTTTAGGCAACACAGATCTTGATCTAAGCAAAACATTATGCTAAAATTAAAACCACATCGTATCTTTGAGATTAAATTCATAAAAACTGATAACACAAAAATTTATCAAAATATTCTTTTTCTAGGTTCATTAATAGGAATCATGGTGGTGAATCTATAACAATTTTTATTTTACACTACTATTTTTTACAATATTTTTGAAATATATCACTTGCATGATAGGTTGTAAAACGTAACACAAAACTAGTTATAAAAAAGCCGATAGAGTTTTGCCTTAAATTATGCTTAAACTATAATTTTGATGTTAACAGTTTAAAGGAAACGATGTCGATAAAAATATATTAAACGTAGTACAAAAGCCTTTGTTATATTGAGTTCTAAGGTGCACTGATCTCTTATGAAAAACAATGAGAATGGTAATATTCATCTTCAAATGCGATACTACTTGAATAGTACCTGAATAATACCTTGCCGTGTAAGGACAACTGTGTTAACAGTTATATAATTTATTGATATTTATGTTCATAAAATTATACCTTCCCGTGTAAAGACAACTGTGTTAACAGTTATATAATTTATTGATATTTATGTTCATAAAATTATATCTTCCCGTGTAAAGACAACTGTGTTAACAGTTATATAATTTACTGATAATTATGATCATAAAATTATACCTTCCCGTGTAAAGACAACTGTGTTAACAGTTATATAATTTACTAATATTTACGTTAATAAAATTATACCTTCCCGTGTAAGGACAACTGTGTTAACAGTTATATAATTTACTGATATTTATGTTCATCAAATTATACCTTCCCGTGTAAAGACAACTGTGTTAACAGTTATATAATTTATTGATATTTATTTTCATAAACTTCACTTTATCATGGAAATTAATACGAAACCTTCAAGCGTGCATTTACTTCAAAATTCTATCTGCAGCATTTATATAATATTGTAATACCAATTAAAATTCCAATCCTGAAAATGCAATCTTTTACATAGAATTAAGCAGATTGAGTTAGTTTTCAAATACAATAAATTTTAAAACACGGTTTTGATGGTCTTACACTACAAAAAAAAGTTTTTTGATGAACTACATACTTTTATTTTAACGACTCATTATGTAGTCAAAGAGTAAACGTTGCAGATATCTTGCAAAAAACCTCATACCCAAACACAGACTTATGAGTGGGATGACAAATTTAGTTGTAGACGTTGCAGATATCTTGCAACAAACCACATACCCAAACACAGACTTAAGAGTGGGATGACAAAGTGGGTTGTAGACGTTGCAGATATATTACAACAAACCACGTATGCAAACACAAGTTTAAAGATGGAACGAATATTTAAGTACTCAGTACTTTCTCGGTGTTTAACCTAACATTATTTTAATCGAAATACTCCGTGATAGTAGAAATAGGAAACAAATGTACTGTTCTATATCGATTAAACAAGGATCACAAAACTCTGACAACTAGACGAAAGTATGAAAAACGGATCACAAAACTCTGACAACTAGACGAAAGTATGAAAAACGGATCACAAAACTCTGACAACTAGACGAAAGTATGTAAAACGGATCACAAAACTCTCGAGACGAAAGTATTAGAAACGGATCACAAAACTCTGACAACGAGACGAAAGTATGAAAAACGGATCACAAAACTGACAACGAGACGAAAGTATGAACAACGGATCACAAATATGCGCTGTAAGCCTGAAAGAACTATATCAAAAACATACATTGTAATAACGGTAATAAATTATCGAAACTATGCTTTACATACTTCTGAGAGAAGCAAGACAATCAGAATTGTACGTAGATGTTGCCATATGAGAAATATTATTTTAGAGCTTTCACTTTGATAAAGAGGTCTACTTAATAAAAACTACTTACTTATCGACAACCGATTTACCAACTACAAGGAAAGTTTTGGTAAAGGAAGGAATGTCGAATATCATATTAACATGGTCTTCCTAAACCTGTGTATACTTAATGTTTATCTTGAGTGTAATTTAAATTCTCATAACAGGTATTACATTTAAGAAATACCTAAAGCATTATATACTGTTTAAGGCAGAATATTAATATAATGTGTATACGCTTCCTTTTATATCACCTTATGATATTTTGAAAATCTGCTCATTTCTTCATGTTGTGTTTGTTTATCTGGGCTATCTGCTATGTCCACCGTGTAGAATCAAACCTCAGATTTTAGCGTTATAACTCCGTAAAGCTCCAGTAACCCACCGGGGAACCATTTCTTTATAAACTTAGCATATATTTTATAAACAGTTCGACATTACTATGATTATAATTACAAGTCATGATTTAGTTTTACGTTCTGATGGTCGTATGCTGATAATTGTTTTAAGGAGTAGCTTGTCTAATGTTCTAGAACTACTTCTTAACAGATATGATAATTTAAACTGAAATACGGAATAATTATTTACAGAACAATATTTTAGTTTAAATTATTTTAGAATATTTTGCTGCGAGAAAACAAATTGCCCCCCCCCAGTGGCACAGCGGTATGTCTGCGGACTTACAACGCTAGAATTCGGGTTTCGATACTTATGGTGAGCAGAGCACAGATAGCCCATTGTGTAGCTTTGTGCTCAGTTACAAACAAACAAACAAACAAGAGAAATTAATTTTCTGAAAAATTAATTCAAATTCAAAAACTCCAACTCCTTTAAAGAAATTTGGCAACGCTAAATAAACACAATGGTTCGACTGTCCATGGTGGACAGAATACAGATAGTCCATTGTGTAGCTTTGTGCTACAACATTTAAGCTTGTGTTTATAAAATACTTTTTGAAATATCACGTACATCTGTTGTTATAAATAACGTGTTATGAGATTAAGTAATATAGTTAGTATTGATCCTATTAAAAAACAATACTTAGGGGAAGTCAAAATTTTATGTTAAACTAAATAAAGAAGAAAGTTCATTCAAATTACATTAACCATAAGAAGCATACAGGCCCGGCAAAGGTTAGGGCGCTTAACTCGCAATCTGAGGGTTGAGGGTTCGCAACTGAAAAGTTTTGAAAATAAAATTTGATTACATATAATATATTATAGATCAAATGGCGAAATAAATTTGTGAAACATGTAGTTTTTATTTTAACACTTAAGAAAACACTGTATACCAAGTATTATACAAATGTATATACAAATTAGGTTCCGTATAGTATACTTCAATGTGATTGAGTTTGAAAATGTTATACTTACTATTATTTTTCTAACCAATTCTTTTTTATTTTTTGAATTATTTCATAACGGAATTATCCCGTAGTTGATTAGAAAATAAAACCAACTAAACCCTTCCGTTCGGGTAGAGCCTCCCAGTGACTCAGCGGTGCGCCTGAAAGCTTATAACGCTAACAACCACGTTTAGATATCATTGCGTAGCTTTGTGGTTAATAATAAAAAAGAAACAAACAAACAATTCTATTCTAGGTCTTTTGCAGATTTTGGAGACGCAAATAAATCAGTTACCGTTTCCTTGGAAAAGTCGGAATGACTCTAGAACTGAGTTCATCTGATAGCTGTCCATCTGTCGCACTTATAAAAGTAAAGTGACTGTTTTTTTCAAAGAAAAATATTTATACAGCGACAGCGTTAAACGATCTAAAAACGAAGAACACAAACTTTCAAAGAAAGAAATAGTCAGTTTTATTGAAAAAAGAGTAAAACTTACGAAGCTGAACATTTAGGACAACAAAGGGCTCGGAAACCACACTTCACGACAAACATGCTCATCCACAAAGGCAATATTGTGATAAGAAAAGAGAACTTTCTGACCAACAAAGCCATTAATTAAGGTGAAGATTGGCATATCTATTGGTATCTTTAACATGATAATAAACAATAACTTGAAGTAGACCAGCCAAATGTTCACAAATTTCCAACCACACCTCCAAATCAACGTTTGTTAGCAAGGCGTAAGAAAGGAGCTGAAATCACAGCAAATTTGTTCGTCAAAAATAGGAAATAACCAGCTGTTAGTTTAACAAAATGAATAACTTTAGTTATTTTCATTATTAAGAGAAAACTTATTTAAGTAGTGCCTAAAGTAATTCAAATTCAAATATTAGTTCATTTCAAAATGTTTTACTGTTGTTGATTATATAGAGAAAATTTGCACCATTAAGTTAATTATATGATGTTTTAAGTCAAGGACTCAATTCAGCTCAACACTTTGATAGTTGAAATGAATGCTTAAATTAACTCCATAGTTTTATAAGAGGGATATCAAAATTATTCACGAAAACAATATATCGGGAAACCATGTTACGATATAGAAATATCTGGAATGATTTCATTTACCATCCTTTTACCATATGACACTTTTGCATAAATCTTACAAGAAATATTAAACATAGATATTTGATATATTATTAAACAGAATATACATAAAGAGAAGTTTGGTGTTTATATGATCGCAGAGAAGTTATGAGCAAAATGTCTACAAACTTTTAAAAAATAAAATTAAGTTTGTAGCTTGTGTTATTCCAATGAAATATATGGTACTTTCTTTTACATCTATTTTTAAACATGAATTAATAAAAATGGAAAACTTACACGAAACAAAATCTGCACATGGTTGGAATCAATCTCTCTCATTAATGCTTTCTGGGATAAGGATATTAAATTTAACGTACAAGACAGTTAATCAACATTTGTGTTAACTTCAACCAAAATCTATGTAAACAGGTGGTACATCAATGCGTGATAATTGATGAAAATTGATGCATGATAAATAAATATACACCATAAGTAATGTCCTTGGGAAACATGTCTCTCTTTGCTTAATTACACCTTAAAACAATAGGCTAATTAGTAAGTAGAATAAACTCGACAGTTTTTGAGATTGAAGATAATTGTATAAAACCTTATATAATTATGATTATTTTTCAGCTCAACAAAGCTATTTCTTTAATTTCAACAAATTATTTGACTCTTTAGACCTGATAATACTCATAATACATGTTGGAGTTATGACCGTAATTGTGAGGTAATGTGAGTTGTGTTATACTGACTTTAAAGAAAGTAGTAATGGTGGAGGAGTCATTTAGGAACGTTTACATGATGAATACAATCAACACTGAAAAACCGTACAGAGTAACTATGTAATTCTAATACATTTGGTATAATACCAAAAGCAAGAAAAACGATCTATTTGTTATTATGCTAAAGTGTTGTTTGTTGAGCTTGAGCCCAGTAGTGTGTGAAACATGGAGTGTGATATGTCAATTAAGTAAACTACATATTCATGTTATGCATGCTAAACGTAAAAAAGGAGAGCTATCAAAAGTGGTTGTACTAATTTAATAAACTATGTTACAAATGCTATAATAAATACTTCACACGAAAGGGAGCAGAAACATTTTAGGTGAAACACATAGTTAGGTTCACTAGAATTTGTGAACTGCATAATTTCACTAACAATTGAAGTAACATTATTCTCTGTATAAGCTTCAATCTTGAACTCGTAAAGTACGATAAATTATTATGATGGAACATAATTATTATGATAAAGAGGAATATATACTTTTAAATACATTTTATTTGCCTATGAACATTTTTTAGTTAACATATTTAATCTAATTATTCAACGGCTGGAAACATTCCTACTTTACATTTAAACGGAACCAATAGCTTTTTTCTAGTAAATAATCAAGGCCTGGAATAATGTGTCATTATTTGTAAAAATGGGCTTTGTATTATTTATGTTAGCTTCTTTCTAGTAAATAATCAAGGCCTGGAATAATGTGTCATTATTTGTAAAAATGTATTATTTATGTTTCCTTTCTTAAGATAGCTTTCTTATTTAAACGGAGCTTGGCAAGACCTGATGATTACGGTACTCGACTCACAAACTTAGAGTCGTAAGTTCGAATCTCGTTTCTGAACGTGTTCGCCCTTTCAGCCGTGGGAGAATTATAATGTGACGCGTCAATCCAACTATTTGTTGGTAAAAGAGTAACCCAAGAGTTGGCGGTGGGTGGTGTTGATTGGCTGCTTTCTTTCTAGTCTATCCCTTCAAATTTATGGACAGCTAGCACAGATAGCCCTCGAGTAGCTTAGCGCAAAATTAAAAAAAACTTAATGAAAAGAGTTATTCATCCTACTTTCATTATCTTTTTTTTTCATCATTACATCGAATAAATCTAACGTATCTTTTTGAAAATCTACATTGTACTTAAATAACATCGTTATATCTCACGTTTGAAATTTATTGTTACTTTATAGGAATGATCAGAGACTATATTATGAGAATTATTACGAAAATTTAAATGTTTTGACATTTAATTATAAACAAAAGCAAGCCCAAATTTTCCTTCAGAGTTGATGAGTTTCATAAGTAAGTAACGACAACATATTTTCAATTTGATATGTTAACATTTTATATAAGCTTCACTTAATTACACTTTTTCTCTTATTTACCGACTTTAAAAACTCGGGGTTCCCTGTTGCTTTCATGGAGCATCTTAGGAGTTACGAAGATTGAAACGTACAGGTGCTCTAATGGGTTTCATTATTTTTATTTAAGTATACACCAATACAGTATTCAAACGAGACACAAAGACTAACGAATTTACTTAAGCTTATCTGAAGTTTATAAAAAAAGGGGACGCATCAATGCAAATTTAATTTCCCCAGTTTAATTGAGTTCTAGCCTCACCTTAACCAATATTATATGGTATTTTCAAAGGAAAGAATGTACCCAAAGATGAATGGAGGGAAAGGCAGATATATTAATTGTAAAAGTTGTGCTTGGCTTTCACCTTTCATTAGTGTTCAACTGAGCTAGCACTAACTAAAAAAATTAATTAGTTTAGAAACTAACTCGCATCCCTTTGAAATTCACATAAACATCAGCAAGCGGTTTTTCCCACTGATAAAATGAGTGCAACCAATATATAGAATTAATATCGAACAAGATACCTTTACTTTTTCAGACTCAGGGTACGAAGTCGTTAACGCAACCCGATGTTGATTGTAAAGCTTTCAAGGTAAGAAATATTAAATATTATATCGTGGCTGTATTAAATAAGCCAACGAACGTTCAGAGAATTTGTTTCAATTTAATAGATAAAGTATAAGTGTCTGTTTATGTTATTTATTCTCTCATATCGAAGAAAGTATGAAAAATATCAAACATGTTTGTGAAAAAAAAAAGGTTTAATTATATGGAAGTAGTTTATGTAGCATTATTCTAAAGTGAGAGAAGTTATTGTTGTTTATTATTAAGCACAAAGCTACACAAAAGGCTATCTGTGCTCTGGCCACCACGGGTATCGAAACCCAAATTCTAGCGTTGTAAATCCACGCACACATACCGCTGTGCCACTGGGGGGGGGGGGGTAAGTGATAGAAGAGAATTAGCTTACCTTTGTATTGGTTTAAATAAGGAGAAAATGGAAAATATTTATTGCTTGTGATGAAATATTTGAAAATTTAACTTTATCACCTTTATCTTGGTCATATGTATTAAATCTTGTTGTAAAAATATATTTTACGCAATTTTTAAAATCTATGTACTTTTGTATATGCTTATGGTATTGGTTTTTATTAAAGGTGTGGCTCTACGATATGAGTATCGTATTATGAAGCTGTGATACGACTGTATCGACACATCGTCCGATACGATACGATTTATGTATCTTCGCGACATTTGGCAAGCTTTCAGTAAACATTATAAGTCTTGTGAAAAAATCAGAATTTCTAATAAAGTATTTTTGATAAAAATTAATGATTCAGTAAAGGAAGATGAGTATTGAATACTACATGTTGTCTTCATTTCTTTTATCAAAAACGTAACATGCGAAGTAACATAACAAATTAACAATAACAAAATAGATACACAGATATTAACTTTTTAGTTTACTTCTCTTGACAACCTCCATTTAATTGATCAAACCTGAGAATTTGAAAAAGTACTGTAAAGTGTGAAGTACTTAAATAAGACAATGTTAGTAATATAGATAATAAATTACAGACAAGACTGTCAGACTTTGTAACAAACCGGCATCAATATCTAGATAGGTATCGTATCGACTACCATGACTAGATACGCACCACTAGTTTTTATGGATTAACTTATAAGTTGTGTCTCCAGAAAAAACTAGAGTTATTGTAAATAAAATAGGCGTTCCAGAATCATCTTTTGATTAAAATTCTGCCATTGCTTTTTCAACTATCACCAAATATCTAATACATAAAACTTTGACAAATATTTTTATTAGTGAAAATAATATATTAAAACCCTAAGGTTTGTCTTTCAACATTGATCGTTTCAAGGAACAATATATATATATATATATATATATAAACAAAGTAAAGCCTGCTTCAGATTTAATGTGATGTATACCTCAACGTGTTTAAATTACAAAAAAGATAGTGCTTCTTGAAATTGATTCCATTGTTGGCTCCTGTTTCACAGATAGATCCTCGAATAAAAGCTATTTTCACATTTTTATTTTCGCACAACATTTTTTGAGGGCGATGCACTGTCATTGTTTTAAGTGCCTTAATTTAATTTCAGTTTCATAGAGTAGAAGTGTTTGTTCACTTTTTGTTGACATAGAATATATCCAAACTCAATCCTTGTGTACGAAATAGTCTTATCAATAAAGTACTCAATCTATTAAAGACTAATGATGTACTAACTAGCTAAACCCACTTCTACTAATTAGGTGAATTAGAAAAGAAAGGTATTGCTATTCTATTTTTCCTTCTCAACCTATAGCTACTAAAACTACATAAACATAGCTTTCAGAATCAATAAAATTATGATAAAAATGGTCTTCTTTGTCGACTAAGAATTTTCTATCTGGTATTTTTAATCTGCATTGCACTTTATACAACACGTGGTTAAACGGTATTGCCAGACATTTTTAAGTTTAGGCATAGCTGTCTATAATGTAGAATTTCTGACCAGACGGAATTTACAATATCCGCTACATATGCACTTGCTCGTGACAGAGATTTACTGCCACAGTTATAACACTCTTAAAATTGTTAAGCATGTTCAGTGACATACTGCAGTTTTAGCCTTGGATCTTTCGATGCCCAGTTCTGCATACTAACGGATGTGTCACACTCGTCTCCGATCGCGAATTCATTGGGTCACCTACACAGATCTACACAGGAAAACCGAATGTGTATATCATTGGCGGGAATTACAAGAATAAGGTGTGATCGAGAAAGGCATTGATCTTATACATTCATAAAATAGTAATTTCCCAGTTCTGCATACTAACGGATGTGTCACACTCGTCTCCGATCGCGAATTCATTGGGTCACCTACACAGATCTACACAGGAAAACCGAATGTGTATATCATTGGCGGGAATTACAAGAATAAGGTGTGATCGAGAAAGGCATTGATCTTATACATTCATAAAATAGTAATTTCCCAGTTCTGCGCATGCTACTATGTGTGTAGGAGGTTAACTGGTCCTCCTTCAGTGTGAACTATGGAAAAAATATGAAAATTTAGCAGAAGAACTATCTTAGTTTTAGCAGATCGAAATGAATTCATGATACATACTATAGAAATGTTTAAGAACGGCACACTGTCCTATTCTGTGAATTTCATATTTTTCTAAAGAATCAACATTTTATGTCGGGTTGGATTTGAATCTACGACGCTATATGTCAGACACATGTTTTGTTTTGTTTTCCAACTATGTTACCAGATGTAAAACACCGTAGATTTCAGTTCTAACTGCTTCGATCAATAGGAAAAACATCTGAAAAACATAGTTTTTTAAACTATGGCATTCAACTTGTAAAGCTCAAAATTCATTGTTTTCACTTTTTTGTTGTCATTTTGAAAGTGACAGTTTTAATAGTTTTAAATACTTAGAATTTTGTAGAAGGAAAAATCCGTCCTGTGGAATTTGAATTTTTTTTAATGAAAATTGCTTACGAGACAAACGTTTTCATTTCATCGGTTATTATATCCTGATTTTTGCACGATTATTTAGCTGTGCCTTCCGGATGGAGAAACTAAAAATTCATTTATTGTTTTTGTTTTGGAATTTCGCGCAAAGCTACACGAGGGCTATCTGCGCTAGCCGTCCCTAATTTAGCAGTG